>NW_027176927.1:9069374-9146874 GCF_023349555.1 Cebidichthys violaceus
GATCAGTAGAGTATCCATGTTGGAAACAGAGTCCGTAGCCTGGGGAGCAAAACTCATTAAAAGCATACTTCGACTCTTATATCGTGAAGACCCACCAGAAGCGGGCCCACAAACCATTTAGGATCTGACTCATAATTTAAGAAATCAGGTCCTTGGCTTGAACTTCAGTGCCTCATAGAATAGGCAGTCTGTGACCTCACAGTAGTCCTTTGAGTCAATTTTATTAAAACACAGAGGCCACCAGGAATATGTTAAAAAAGGAAATAAAAATTAGTCAAGCGCTATGAAAAATGAGGTGTTTCAATTTCAGCCAGTGAAATATGCTTTTCTCTGGTGTATTTCAACAACATTAGACCTCATTTCCCCCACCTGTCCCCCTGCTGGTGCCGTGACTGAGTGACGAAGAACTGGACCGGGGCTAGGACAGGCCACTTGGCGGACTTGCTGACTGCTTGGCTACGTCGTTGACAGACGGACTGGCCGGGCACAAAGTCTTTCTGTCCAGTGTCCCTGTCAAAATCAGGCACCAGCAGGGCACGGTGTTGGGGGGGGGGGGGGGGCTCAGCAGAACCACGCCAGCTGTGGGGCTCTCTGCCTCCACCGTTTCCTCTGTGTACATGCTCAGATTTGGACATAGAGCAGGGATGGCAAATAATCTTTAGTCATTAAAATGAATGAGTGGAATCTAAAACTGGAGACGACCCTCGCAAACTATCAGGGATGCAACCGATCCGATACCAGTGTTTATTAATCGGCTGCGTGCCTCAGTGTGTGGAAGTGACGAGGATCATTGTGAGATGTGGAAGGTAACGTCAGGATTGACCTAAACATCGCTTTCATAACTTTGTAAAACTATATATATAATAGATAACTACATATAAATGAATTTACTTAATTGTTATTTATTATTAAAACAAAAAACTTGTGCACCAGCAACTTGATAAAAAAATCTTCAAAATGATTTGGAATTTTGATTTGAACGTTTTTAATAAATTGGACAAAACTTGAACAGGAATTATAATTCTGATACAAAATATGCATCATATGTAAACATAGGGGTGAATCGAATAGATCTGATTTGAGTCAGTATCAGCCCGGTATCTGATATCGGTGCTTCCATACTAAATAATTTTTAATTTGCTCTGAACAAGGCTTAGAGCCATCTAGCACCAGGTTTCACTACCTAAGTCAAAGCTGGCATTTAAACAGCCTATGGGGAACCCGTGTCTGTACCAAACCCCCTTTCACATCACATAGCTGAGATCCATTTGGACCTTTGGTTCTCAGGCTAATCAGCTTCCTGGTCTGGTCCGACTGCGGTCACAGCTATATTTAGACAAATACAGCTGGGGCTCGAGGCCACACACCACAAACACATTAAATGCACACAGACACACGACCACAAATATGCACATACCTGTACAGATACACATGCAATAGCGCTTGCCAACACGCACGCATGCCAACACACATGCTATCACACAAGCGCACGTGCATACACACCTGCGCACGCAAATGTGCAATCCAATAACATAACAGCAGGTTGTTCAGCCAGAGCACGATTAGCTGCAGTAATGAGCCCCCGGCTTACAGGAGAGGGGGGGGGGGGGGGGGGTCTGCAGCTCTAACAACCTGTAAGAGGCTGTGCGTGTAAACTACCCTAAGCATCTATTAGTGACAGAATGCTTGTTCTGCAAACCCAGCAAAAAAGGGAGACGAGAGCAAAAGAAAAATAATAATCAAACCCTGCAGAAAACACGAGCGAGAAGGTTAGAGACCGCAGACCTGCAGGTCATGTGTTATTCTGCAGGTAAAATAATACCTAACATGGAAAGGCTCATTAAAAAAAGCCATTTGGAAAAGCTCCAGAACAAACAGAGGGATAGCAGAACCGGTAGGTTGCTGCTTTGTACTTTCACAGACACAAATAAATGCAGCCTAATTAGAGGCGGCTGGTTGGGGTGTGTGTACAGACAATTAGGTGAGTGTGCGTACATTTACATGTCCGTAATGTGTTGAAACCTTCATATGTTGGCATTGGTGCCGATGTTCTGACAGAGGACGCTACTGAGAAAGCAAGCACGAAGCAAACTACAAAGCCTGTTAACTGCAGGGCCGAATATAGCAGGCAAATCCTTTTTCTTTTCTTTTAGATTGAAGGAATATCGCCAAGAGCAGCTGCTCCTAATGGTTTACACAGCGTCCCAGAATACAAGCGTGAAGCCTGCGCTCAGTTTCCAGAGTGCTCATTTTTGTTATTACTCATATCCTGTATAGTACCAAAAAAAATCTGTTCCCTCACTCTTTCCAAAAAGACAGGAGGTCTGCGAGAGATGTGGAGCAAGGTGTCCGGTCCGTCGGTGGACCTCAGGGGAGAGAGGGAGGCGCACATTCCCCGACACAGGTGGATTCTGTCCACGATGGGAGCTCAACGGGAAAATGAAAGAACTGGAACATAACACCTGGATAAACTGTTAGTGGAAGCACTCAAAAAGATAATGTAGGTTGGATCCGAGGCAGTAAACCAAACAAAAAAGTCAACGAAGCAGTCAATCAATTCCGACCGGCCTCACAATGTGCTACTTTCTCTTGACTTCAACTTATCTGAGTCCACAGCAATGCCGATGTAATCCATTACGGGCTGACATATTTGTCTGATGGATACAACAGAGCCACCGTCTTGGGACCAGTGATAAGTTATCTGGAGTTTCTACGAATCATTCACCGTCACACCCTACCTTAATTATCAATACAAACATTCCCCAACACAAACAGTCAGACAAACCCTCCACCGCCATTGTTTTCCAATTGCAAGAGCTTCTTTGGAGGGAATCGGACTGAAAACGGAGGGAAGGCCAGACTGACAGCTCGTACCTTCTCTTCTTTTTCTTTCTTTGTGGTGTAGATTGATTTGGGGTATTGCAGAATTCCCCCCCGTCTCTCCAAGCCAAGGTCACTGACCCCTCTTGAAAATAACCAGAGTGAGTTATGGGCTGCTCTCAAGTCCCCTCTTTTATCTCACTACAAAAGACTCACTACAGTGTCTCGCAAAGTCTCCAAATGAACATTATAAATCATACAAGCACTTGGCGCTTAAGAACAACACCTAAGTGGCCAACTCGGGGGGGAGGGGAGCATTTTACCACCTGGGTGTCAAGTGGGTTGAATGGCTGGCATTTCAATAACAATGTTATTGTAACATAGAGGAGCCAAGCAAGCGAAAATGATGGAAAAGAAATAATATTAATAAAATGGCACATCCAACTCATTTCTCTTTCTCTGCCATTTCTACTAAGGTTTTTTTTGGAGTCATTTGTTTCATTGGCTATATCATGGGCTGGATGGGGAATGTAACCAGAGCTGAGCCTCCGATACAGACAATGTAGCGAATGTCGCTTTCAGCAGCAGCCACAGATGACTCCCAGGGATCATTCCCACCCAAGTGAGTTTTGAATCCAGCCGAGCTGTAAAAAAAATAAATAAAAAATGCCACCTGAGCAGGTAAAGAAGAGAAGTGATCGATAAAGAGGATTTTCCAAAATTTGGTTGAAGTAGTATTAAAGTTTTGCAGGATTACGCTGGACCTCTTACGTGTGACAGTATTTGCATTCCTTGCTCTGTAAAAGCATCACAGTAACTGGTAGCCATCTTTTAATGACGCCATATATTCTACTTGAACTCGCTTTTTTACAATATATTAACGTCCTGTTGTGTCTTGTTTCTTCATGTATTCTAGTTCAGTGTTGATTTTCCCGCTGTGATTCCGCTGGTGATTACAATTTAATTTGACCTCCCGACCCACAATCCATCAGGACATCATTCTCTAACCTCACCAAAGTCTTTAAAAGCCTGTGCTGGCTCTGGATCTGTGGCCACAGCTCAGAGCTTTGTGGTTCCCCCGGGTCAAAGGTGTTCCATGTGTGCATTTCTCAATCATCAGTCCAGAACAGCCCAAACTCTTCATAGACAGAAACACTCCACTCTCTCTCTCTCTCACACGGCCCTCCCCTTCCTCCCATCTGGAGCACCCCTGACCCAAAACACACACACATGTGCTCACACACACACACACACACACACACACAGACACACATCCATTCTCAGGAGAGGGCTTCATTACACAGGGATTACTAAAAGAAATGTTTTAATCAAGTTGTGCGGACAGCTGCAGACCGCAAGGCGAGAAAATGGCAATGACGTGGTTCATCAGGCGTTAAAGGAAAACACATCAAGAGGCCTGCGTATCGGTGTGTGTGTGTGTGTGTGTGTGTGTGTGTGTGTGTGTGTGTGTGTGTGTGTGTGTGTGTGTGTGTGTGTGTGTGTGTGTGTGCGTGCGTGCGTGCGTGTAGCTTCCTGCCTCTGTCCGACATGTCCAGCTGTGGAGGGCAAGCGGCTCCTTATAAGGACACACAAGAGATAGGAGACCTCTGTCCAGAGACTGTAGACTTAATATGACATTATGCTTTTCAGATATAGACTTTGGTAGGTCCCGTTGCCATAGCAACAAATGCAGCCATCGACGGAAGCACCGGCTGTCTTTTATTCTGATCCAAATAAGTCGTCCTGAGTATTAGACTCAAGGCCTTTGACCTTCACCAGATGGTCATTGCGAAAAGGGAAAGAGACTTTATCTGAGCCTGGTTAAAGAAAATTACTGGGATTTTTCTTTTGGGTGGGGGGGGGCACAGTAACACCAGCGCTCCCTGTGCCTCGTTACACCAACTAGAGATCCTTCCTCGCATCTGGGAAGCGGCGGAGCATCGGCGAGGCACGGTTGGGGAGGAGAGGACAGTGGAATGCACACCGCAGTAGATGATAATCCACTCGGAGCTGATAATCCATCCACCCTTCCCTACTTCCCACTGTTCTCCCTCCCTCAAGCTTCAGTTGCTCAGATGACTAACTCAGGCAGTAATAGAGTCTCTCAGTCCACCGAAAAACATCTACAGCTGCTCCGACATTCACCATCTTGGCCCCGGCTTACACATACATCTCCTGGTAAAGTTCAACAGATATTCCTGGATTGCACGATGGTTGCCTCTTGAGAACGTTACAGCCCATGATTTAGACTTCAGGGCTGAGTTAAAACCGGTGTTGATTTAAGCTACCAAATGACACTTGTAATCATGAGGGCGAGTACACAGCTTCTGCAGCAGAGGGGCTTTCCATCAGAACGGAGACGTCACTCAAACCTGGCGTTCCCTGACGAGGTTTCCTTAATACTGAGGCTCCTCAATACGTCCATTGATCTCCGTCAGCCATGAAACCAAATAAAACTGTCCGACACCAGATGTAGACCACAAAGCTGCCCCAAACACTTTATAGGCCGTGCCACACGGAATATGATGTTTGTACCTTTGCAGCTCACGATCCATGCACTCCCGTGCTTCAGAGTGAAAAGTGGAACCACATTACATCATGTGCCAGTCCGGAGCTTTTAATACACACCTGTTAATACACAAAGCCTGCTTGTTGCAGCTCGCATCAGACAACTTTTTTTCCTTTCTGAAAACACACTGTGTTTCTTCACCAACGGGGAAGGGCCCTGTTTTGGGCTGAATGAGTCCCCCCCGCTGCTCTTATGGCCTCCGAACCACAACTCAGAGCCGAGCAAGACCGCGGCAACCACACGCTGATTTTTAAGGTCATTCAATTACCCCTCCGCCATCACAGCTCACGGTAACCGTAACCCTGCCTACACAGACCGCTCAGTTAAGACCCCGATGAGCAACACAAGTGATTACTTCATTATAAAATCAACACCAATCAAAGTTTGGTTTGAGGGTGAACAACGGTTGACGCAGAGGCTGTGTGTGTGTGTGTGTGTGTGTGTGTGTGTGTGTGTGTGTGTGTGTGTGTGTGTGTGTGTGTGTGTGTGACATCATTCACAAGATCCGTGTCATAAGTCATATAAATGTATACTCGGAGCACAGGGATCGACTTTTCCATTCAGCAGCCACTCCCAAATCAGTTTTCATCGCCCGAAATGATTATTGCGATTCAGCTTGTTAACGATACCGCCTGCCAAAATGGCCAGTGGACAAATGTAACAGCCGCGCTAGATGTTCTCACCGACAAGCGTTCCTTCGTGTACATCTGCTAAATTGGAGCTGGACGTCTGCGGCTCTCCACTGCGGGACACAGAGCGCATTTGTCCTCCTGCGCTTGGCTGTGCTCGGAGACACAGACCAGGAGCAGCTCGCTATGAGTAACTATGAACAGGAGTAATGAGGCATTACAATCACACCAGAAGCCTCGTGCCTCAGATGCCTCAAGCAGCCTTCATAAATCACAACATGAGCTAATCTAGAGTCTAGACTCCCGGTCCAGACAGAGTAATAGACTTCTCAACTTCACATAAAAAAAGAAAAATCCTACAGGTAGTGCTAAAAACCAAAGTAGCCATTGACAACGTAATAATTAGATATCAAGGGAGAACCAACGTTCTTTTCCATTCAGAAACCTTCGCAAGGTCGGCTTTTCGGGGCTATATAACGTGCACCTGTAGCGCCACATGCTTTGAGAAATTAGCCCGCTCAGAAATGGCTGAGCGAGGAACAGGGGCTGCTAAAAACGCCACATAAAAGCTGGCACGGGGCTGAGTTATGACCTGCGAGACGACGAGCCACACTGGAATGCTGCTGCTGGGTTGTTGGTGGGCCCCGGCCTTGGCCCCGCCTCCATGCGCTGTTGCCGTCAGGTGGCCCTTATGTGGTGTGAGGTTAGGTTTTTGGGGAGATCGATGCAGGTGGCACTTCTAACATCCCCCCCCCCCTCCCCCGCACGCGCACACACACACACACACACACACACACACACACACACACACACACACACACACACACAATTTTGTTTTTTTGCAGGCAGCGATTTTATCTGGGATAACAGGTTTAACAGCCGGACCAATTGAGACTCTCTGTGAAGTTGGCGGCCACATACATTGCCTTTCATTAGGGGTAAGTACAGCCTGATGCCTCTCAGCTGCACTTTAATTCAGTGGGAGTGAAAGTTCATTTCTGAGGATTTGGGCTTTCTGCTAACCAAGTGACTGCCCAGTTAGTACATGGTAGCGCACCAAGAGGGGCGGTCTAGAGTAATCTCTCTTTACTATCCCTTACTGCCTCGCTGTGTTTTATTCGTTTATCTATTCCAGCATGTCACTGAAGATTTTATTTGTAATTTATTCATGTGATTAATGTTTAATATTAAATAAAGTGTAGCTAAAATAGTTTTTATTTGCATAAAAAAAGAGCAGGATCCCATAATGTCCCATTTTTGGGACATTATAGCTGATTATATTTGGTGTACAGATAATTAATTAATTCATAACCCAGATGAGCATATTCATTATAAAAAGTATGCCGTTTGTTGTATAAGGCAATAACAGTGAAATACAATATCGAGCAATTGTAACTGTGAAAGAGTTATATTTGTCCACTAATACTTCCATTTTCTTCCACAGGTCTTTGTAGCGCCGGTATTTTACCATAAATGGTGTAGTTGATTCATATTGATTGAAAATATGTAAATTTGTGTTGTGTCCCATGACACTTCATACAGGTATTCATGATCTCCTGAGGGTGAATCCTCCTGACTTTTATGAACCCCGACCTTTCCTCTAGTTGACATTTTTGGCTTTCAGCGAAATATCTTAACAACTTTTGGAGATCCCCTGACTTTACCTCTGGCTCCACCAGCAGGTCAAAGCTTTCCGTTATGTGAAATATGTCGCTGGTTGATTTTTGTACAGATATTCGTAGTTCTGCTGATTATGATTGTACCTCAACTCTTCCTCCTGCGCTTCTCTTAGTCTTAATTTAACCCAAAGGGGCTACAAATATTCTTGTGCAAAAATTGTAAAAAAGAAGGACACAAAAGCCTTTTTAGCTGCATGCATCATGTGGCCGTTCATTAACACTGGAGCTACAACACTAAAGTATGATTTTCCAGATTGGTAAAAGCCCCTTTCAGGATGTAGTTCTTCAGGTGATCAGGGTTATTGATGCTGTTTTTAAAGAAAACCTTATCTCAGTGTCTCAGTTGACACCTTCTGTATAAATGTACCTCCACACCCCGACCTAAGATCTAGTGACAGTGATCAAGTGGACCTCAGCTTACTATTTAACAACAGCTAACACTCACTCTCAGTTATATATTAGCCATTGTGATGCCTGGACACAATGCCACAGGGTGTCAGCCTAGAGAATCAACTTCATTAGAATCAGAACAACCAAAAGACACATTTCAGTTGGTTTTAAAGTTAATCTCTACATAGGCGAAGGAGAAGAAAAGATTGTTGTCGGTGGATGGACAATATCTTGGTTTGGCTATTCCCGTCTTGGATAATATTTTCATTTCTTCAAAATAATGCAAACTGAGGAACCAGAAGGTCGAAATCTGCAATTGCTCTGCAGCAATTACCCTTCCTTAGAATTTCCCTTTTGCTTAAAAACTGAGGAAACAAAGACATTTCAGTCTAATTGGATGTATCCAAGGTCTCACACACGATACCAAACGGCCGGTAAAAGCCGAGGCTGGCAGGGAGAAGATGTCAAGGCGGTGTACTTTCCTCAGCGAAAGCCCCTTTTGCTGCCCACTGAGAGAAGCCGGAGCCTCTGTGGTGAGACTAAAGGAAACATGAGCTGCAGCGTGCGGCGCGGGCCAACTCATCAGGAGACGTGCTGGGTCTCCACAGACGCCCAGTGCCTCTTCAAATCCCCCATGATCACCTGGCAGTCATACACACTTGCTTAAGCATGCCCTGGCTGCAATGGCAATGACAAACATGTTTGTGTAGCAATGTGTGTGTGAGTGAGAGAGAGGGGGGCAGAAGAGAGGGATGCAAAATGTGCGCATGACATCACCTCCCCACCCCAAGCTACCTTTCTCTCCTGTCAGTCATCGTCTACTTTTAATGCAGAGTCCAGAGGGAGGCAAATCCAAAGCTACCTTTTACATTGGTAATGGAAAAAGCTGATCCAATGATCTGCATAACAAAACTACTGGAATCTGAAAAAGAAAGTGGAGAAGGCTTTTTTTTTCCTCAGACGGCTCTCTCCTGCTCCACTACGGTCTCATGCTTCCCACTTTTCTTTCATATTTCCTTAAAAACTTCAAACGCTTGTGGGGCTCTGCTCAGTGTCTGCTCGGAGAACAGAACATGTTGGAAATGGGTGTTGTGGAGTTACATCAGCGCCGAGGAGCACTCCCAAAACAAACATCAAGACAGTGAAATTAAATGCTACCACCTGGTGGAGTGCATCTTTTGGTTTCGCCGCTGACCCAATGTGTCACCTTTGGGAGGCGAACTGTGTGACGGACTGTCAAACACATACTGTGATCAAATGGAGTCTCTACATACATGGGAATCCCACGGCTCAAACGCACTGAGAATACAGTCTGGAATTAAATCTACTAATTCACTGTTCATCCACATTCACGTCAACATACAGAGACACAACTGAGCAAAACTGTGGCAGCTAATATGAAGTAAACTGAAATAAATTCCCTCTCGCGTGAGCAAAAGTCCACTCGCAAAACTTTACCCTGCTCGCTCGCGAAACTTCAACCTGCGAGCGAGCAAGCGCGCCTTTTAGCTGCTCGCTCGCTCGCTCGCAGTTTTTCTTTTTAGCAGTAAGTGGGCGGACCCAGTCTCTACATCTATTGGTTACAATCCTCGTCTTTGGATAGGCCGGATATCACTCTGACACAGACCCCAGGTCTGTTAGAGGTGGTTTTCAATCCGCCACTAAACACTACATCGCAGAATGTTCTACATTTGTCTGACAGGTTTTGTAAACTTTTCAGACTGTAGAGGCTGATGAAATACAAATTATGTTAATAGCGTTTTGAAATACAATAATTAAAAAAGTGTTTCTCTTGTAAATGGAGTCAAGTTGCTCAGATTGGTTTAAATTCTCTCATCATTCTATTACAGACAATGTGTGTTTGATAGTCAAACCTCTGGTGACAAACAGCTCAAAGAAGCTCTTTGATCTTAATTGATTAAAAGATGATGTCATCATATTTAATCATACTGGTGTGTTTACAGAAGAGATATAATGTAGTTGTATATAATATGAGCAACAATTTGGACCCGCTCAAGGATCTGTAGCCAAGATTAGGGACCACTGTTTGTATATTAACTGTTTGCCCAACTTAAATCACTGACAAGTAATTAGTGGATGAAAAAGTATTCAGATCCTTCACTGCAGTAAACGTACTAATACTGATGAAACAATCCATTACGAGTAAATACCTGCATTCAAAACCTTAGTCAAGTATGTTATTATCAGCAAAATGTACTTTAAGTGCAGAAAGTAAAAGTACCTGTGCAGTAAGATGTACATTATTACTGCACAAGTAGTGCAATCTGAAAATCTCTGAAAATTTGAGTCTGTGTCACAGTGATATCCGGTCTATCCAAAGACGAGGATTGTAACCAATAGATGTAGAGATACAATGGAGACAGGGTCCGCCCACTTACTGTCAAAAAGAAAAACTGCGAGCGAGTGAGTGAGCAGCTAAAAGGCTCGCTCGTGAGCAGGTTAAAGTGAAAGTGAAAAGTGAATTTCGCTCGCGGAGTGACGTCAAAGTAATGTCAAAGTAAAACACACGCGCGGCTGTTTGATTTGTGCGCGTAATCTCATTTGCGCTCTCGGATTTTGACAGTGATTTGCCTTCATAAGCTAACCTCAGCAGAGAACATCAGCGCGATAGGAAACAAATCTGTTTATTACTATTCACTTAATACCACTGCTTGTTGTCGCTTGGCACCCTCCACTTCTCCCTCTCCCTCTCATCTCTTCTAACCACCGTCAAAACCTGCTCATCATCATTCTTCCAGGAGCAAACTGTCAGGTTGTGTTGATTGGATTTTGACTGCAGCGACACACGGGTCAGTAAGCAGGACAGGCCATACCTCCCACTTAGACGGAAAAGGGTCAAATATGAGTCACTTTGGCAGGTTCTGAGCTCATAACCCTGCACAAAACACCCAGTCCCATTATCATATGCAGCACAGAGACTGACAGTGAAACAAACAGGCGACTGAAGCGCTTCTAACCTGTCAAAGTGTCGGAAACATCAAGTTAAATCTAAATTGGGGATGAGGAAAATGAGATGAAGTGGAAATAATCCTGTTAAGGGAAGTAGAATTATCTGACGTGTTGACCTAATCTGAGGTATGATCACAATGCCAGATAAACTAACAGATAATCACAAGAAGATAAGGACTCCTGGTGCATACTGGACATACTGTATGCATCAAAAGAGAATAACAGAGGGCTTTCTTAACGTGTCGAGGAGACTCTGTGAGAGCTTGTCGGTGTTATTTCTAAGGGCCGGTCTAGGCTGAGAGAAAAGCCATGGGGGGGTTGGGGGGGCACTGATCTGAAAGGCTCTCAGGAGATGAGAAACATCTAGTGATTGTCAGAAAGAAAAATAACATCCGTTTGACATCTGAATCCACTATTTGAGGCAGGCAGGGCTGAAACAGGGGAGAGCTGAAGATCAAACAAGCAGCTAGCAGTCTCTTATTGGGAGCAGAGAGCACCAGGAACCTGGTTGGGTCTACAGACACACACACACACACACACACACACACACACACACACACACACACACACACACACACACACACCCCATTGAGTGAGGGCCTTGCGGTTCACTGTGTGGCCAGCTAACCGCAGTACAGTAGATGCAATGTTTGCCTGGGGAAGAAGTCAAAACCATCTGCAGGTCTTTGACATGTTTAAATCTAAACTAATGGGGGGAAATGGATTCCCAAGCTAGTGCTCTCGCACAGGTTTCCTGCTTTAACAGGCACTTTGACTGCAAGGTGTGAGAGAGAGGGCACAGGGTGTGTGTGTGTGTGTGTGTGTGTGTGTGTGTGTGTGTGTGTGTGTGTGTGTGTGTGCTTGCATCAAGGGCTTTCCCAGATGATGATTACTGAACACACAGTGAAGGGGTGAATGACGGGAGTTATTTTACTGTATTTCAAAGAGTTCATTTGTTGCTCTAGTCTCCGTCCCAGTCGAGGTTCTGGTGAACGACAGAATCATCCTCTCTACTCATCTTCCACCCTCCTCTCCATTCTCTCACTCTCTGCTTATTCGTCTACTTTTCCATTTTCTCCTCGTTGTCTCCCATTCTCTTTGGATTTTGATAACTTCAACACTTAAAGACTATGGAGCCTTATTCCTCTCCTTTCCCTTCTTGTCCTCCCTTCAACTCCTACCCTCTCTTGGGGGACATCCCCGATGAGTCATCCCCAGTCTGCTAGAAGGACAGGGATATGGCAATATGTTTTTTCATCTCTTTAGACAGCGTTGTATTATTTTCCTCTCCTTGTGTTTCAAACCATGTGAGAAATTGTTGCAGTTGTTACCCGATGACTGTGTTTTTCTGTATTCCCCACTAACCGCTGAAGAAGCGGCTCATCCATCACTTTAAATACCCTTTGATACACTCCCCACAAAAGGCTGCAGTCCTCTTTATGAAGTACAATACGCACACACACACACACACACACACTATATACAAACAAACCAAGCCTGCATATAAACAACATCAAGGACCAATACACAGAGGAGGTTCACACCCATACGTATGTGTCTTTACTGGGTTAAACGGATGGGTGATTGTTGTCTATAATAATGTGCTGCAGGAATGAGACACGGTAATGAGTCGGCATTTTTGCACTTCCTCTTCCCTCGTCTCAAAGTCAATGAGAAGAGAATGTTTTTTTTCGTTAGAGGCCTGAAATAAGGTCCGTGTTTAATACGAGCTAAAGAGATTTTAAGGTTTTGCTCTAGATATTAAAATAGGTCAGTAAATGTATCGCTCTGGTGAATTTTGAAGCTTTTACACGTCTTAAAAAAGGCAGTTGCTAACAAGTGGCTAAATGACACTACAAAACCCAATCACGCCGACTAGTTTATCTTTATGTTGGTGGTGGTGATGCACAGTCATGTGACCGTGGTGCAGTTTGGTTATTGCCTGACGCTAGCTTTATACTGCTGACAATTGTATTTACGCTTCAAAAATCATATAAGTGGTGTTAATTTGTGAGGAGTATCTTGCTGAACAAAAACGTGGAAGTATCATGAACTTGTGTTTGCCACAGAGTTTATTTTCTGCAATAATCCCACTTCCAAATGAAACATGCCATTGGCTTTTTGGCGAGGGAACCAGTGTGATGCTTACTTCCTGGTTGGCATACAAAAGTAGGTCATCCCTTGAATCACTGGATGCCTCCCACAGCTGCTTGTAGAATGTAAATCACCCTTCTGTTTACTGTACTGGGCCAAGTCTCTTTAGCCATCACACAGTGACGAGTACCTTACATATACAGAGTGGACTTTGAGGAATGTGTTGACCTTGATCACCTCGTGCTGCCAGTGATTACCTCAATCAATATGTTACATTGTACAACACCCCACCTAGATATAACTAAATAGGTACAGACTAGTAAGCTTCTCATATATACTGTGCAGTGATGTTTTTTTGGACTCCATCTCAGGATGCATCTGGAGCTCAAACATGTTGGGAATTCTTTACTTGAACCAAACACCCCGGGACCATTTCCTCCGGGAAGATATCACACATTGTGACGTAAAGGTAAAGTACGTGTTAAATGAATAGGATACAAGATTGGGCTTCACGTCTAAAAAGGGGCAGTCCAAATCAAATTATCTGAGGTGACAAATTCCATTTTTGATAGATTTTTCCAGCCCTTGTATATACATAAGTGTTTTGGTGATTTGCTTAGAATTAACAAGAGAAAAAATAGGAGAGTATACTGTTGTTTTTTTCCCCACCATATACCTTTAAATTCATCTGCAGTTACTGAGAGAAGAGATCCTATAATTGATGTTCACATGGGGAACTCTGCCTGCCTCACTCAGAGTTCCATCCATATTAAGTTGCTCACCAGTATGCAGGCATCTGGATCAGCTTCCCGTAGAGTGCAGTGCTGAAGGAAGGGATGATGGGGATGAGAGGCAGGAAACCTCCTGTACTGTCCTGGACCGTCAAGCCTGCCTGGAACCCAAACATCTGGAGAGAGAGAGAGACAGAAAGAAAGGGAGAGGGTGTGAGAAATGGAGGGAGAGAGGGGGGCTGAACTGTTGTGAGCCTGTCTGTCTTCAGCGGACCCGTCGTATCCCAGATCTGCACTCTGTAAGAGTCAGAAGACACGATATTGTCCCCACTGGGAAATAAGTGTTGGACTCAAGTGCAGTACACATGACGTATCATCTTCTCATATAGCTGCCTCTATGAAAATTATGAAAGAGACAACAAAAAGAAGACAGAATCATCTTATCATCCTTGTTTACTGAACAAACAGTTGTCAGCAAGTCCATCTTCCAGTCTGGGAGGGACCATTCAAAATATCTGTATGTTGAATTCAGGCGGCAACCTTCGGTTCTAGCGAGTGAAGCCAATGCAAAAAGAAGTGTGGTTGTATAGAAGTCTATGAGAAAATGACTCTACTTCTCTCTTGATTTATTCCCTCAGTAAACATTGTAAACACAGTTTATGGTCTCAATCTCTAGTTTCAAGTCTTCTTCAATACAGCATGATGTTCATTTAGTAAATTATGGTCCATTTAGAGTCAAACAGACCATAAAGCAGAGTATGCTTTAGGGCGGGCTTACTGTGATTGACAGGTCACCGCTACCAGAGCCGTATATGCGGTCTCTATGTCACTTTCCAAATATGGTCATTTCCGTTCATTGGTAGCAAAAAAAAACATGGCAACGGCCGAACTCGAGGCTTCAAAACGGCAGCCCACAAACCAATGGGTGACGACACGATGACGACATCAACTTCTTCTATACAGTCTGTGGTTGAACCCCTCAAAAAATATGTATGTAAACTACACTTACATTACACCACTGCAGACACGTTTGTGTTTTTCCTGTAAAAGCTTTTCAAGGCAAAGATGACATGGCAGAAGTGACGTATCCACTGCAGCGTGATACAAGGAGGACACACGTAGTCCTGAACACAGTGCGCACAGCTACAGAGCACAGAGGTTTAGGAACACATAACGGACTGAAGTGAAGTGTTCAGAATGACTTTGAGGTTTTCTGTAAGTGTGCACACATACTGTAACAAGTTAAAGCAGCAAGAATTTAAGAAACACTCTTGCTTTCCCTCAATTGACAGCACAGTCACAACACCCCTTCATACGGATCAGATTGATCAGGTCCAGATCAGGTCCAGATCGTGCCAAGACTCCAGCGTCACTGTCGGGTAACATTCACCTATTTTTCCGGGAAGCGTGTGTTGTCGTTTAGTGACATCGTGGCTCATGATCGTATTCTCATTATCTCAGCTCCTGGTGGCCACATTGCCAGACACAGAATGTACTGCAACCTCAATGTTTACATACTGTTAATAGTGAGCATGGTGGATGAAGTCCAGTTTAATATTTGAGGCAGTGGATGATGGCTGGGCCCAGCTGTCCCACATGCAGCTGCTGTATATGCTCAGGGCAGGATCCACTCAATTCCAGCAGAAGGTCTACCAAACCCCTAAGCTGAGCAGACGGCCCAGAGCAGGCGGACACAACCTTGGACCAAACTAAAATGATAATTCATTTTTAAATGGACAACTGGCCTATGGCTAGAATATTACACAACAGAGTAGCATATCAAAATTGAAATGTACGATTGCCAGATAGAGATGTAGACATAATAAAAATCTCACTTTGAAATGCAAGCTTGAGGCCGTATAGCCACGGACCGATTCACTACAGCTTCCTCTGGGAGACCAGATCTCAGCAGCCAAAGACAACTAGTTCTTCAAATAACCCAAGTCTTCAATAATGATCGGTCTGTTTCCTTCTGTTTCCTCCTTGTTGAGCAAGGCTGACATTGAGTTCTTGTCTATAACCACGGAAAAGTGAGACAATGGCTAACCGCTACACTCAGGACAGACACCTTAGCTTTGTCAGCCAGTGTCAATAAAAGACAGATTAAGATAAGCCTTAGATTATACCTGTTTCAAATCACTTCCTGCAGCGGGTGAATTGCGGCCAGAGTGACCTCCACCCCGTCATGATCCCACTGGCAAAATCCAGAGGCGCAATTAGAATCTTGGCAGATCCAGATGCTGATTGGCTGATTGGTCAGAAGAGATCCTTGGCCACTGACCAGGTGACTGTTAACCCCTCAGTGACCCTGTGATAAGGACTACCAGCATGATGTCCGGCAAACATCCTGCCTTAAAAAAAACCAGACCAGGCCAGACTGGGCCACCCCGGATCACCCCAGATCTGTTATCCAGGCTTCCTAAAAGGGGGATTAGCTGTGTTTGCTAAAGCCACCATAGTTCTATATGTACTGCACGGGACATCCTGGCCTTCAAGTCAACTATGAATAGAAAGGTTAAAACGTTATTTCTACTTTATTTATGACTAAAGTCATCAGATATGTCTTTACCTTCACCTGTATTTAAATGAAATACTAACCTTTGGTGTGTATGTAAATAATTCATGCTTTATAGCTATGTATGCAAAATGCTGAGACACATTTAGAGGAGGATCAATGATTTGATCAACTCACAGCGGATTGTCTCATAACTGTCCTTAGGAAACTGCCACAATCAAATTACAGAACAAACTTTACACTAAAGATGGCCTCATCGTATGAGGCAATCTGATGAAAGTATGGGTGACAGAAAATATTGAAGAGTGATTTTAAACCCATTCTCTGACAAACCAAAAGGCCCTATTTGATGTTGTTACTGACTTTAACTGTAATTAACAATGAATTTGATCTCTTGAGCTTGAAACTCAAAACCATAAAAGCAACGCAGTAAGAGGGGAATGTCGACGCTGCACAACACAAGCATGAAGCAGACCAGAGCTGGACTGGTGCTCATCAGAAAGCCCAGCACTGAGCCTTTTATGACCAGGTGAAAAGGGGTCATGCAGGTCAAATGGGGTATTTCAGGGTGAAGTTAAGACTGTGGCCATGCAGACTTTAGGCTGATGTGCAAATTACCCTGTGTGTTTTGTCTTCACTCGAAAGGTGATTAATAAAGAGAAACATGTACAATCAAATGAAATAAATAACACATAAGAGAAACAAAAATGGGTCAGGAAGAAAGAGCATTGGAATACATTTAGTATGAGGGCATGGTCTTGCATCCACTCTTCCATAACTTTTTGCACTGTACATTATCAAATATATAATAGAAGATAATGGAAGAAAGCATACTGTGTTTCATAATGGTTTAAACAGCACAGAACTTTAATAAGAAAACCAAATCAGCAAATGTAAAACCAACGTGAGATGTGCAGGGTCGAACTAGAATCTAGATCTGAATGACCTTTTTGGAAAACATTATTGTGTCGTTTGTCATACGTCCCATTGTTGTCTTCCATGTAGAGAAAGGACAGCTGTGATGTATACAATAGCGTTGTGCTCACCTTGAGGTAGAGGTGTGCATAGCAGTGATGGAGCAGGTTGTCAGAGGGCTGGTTGAGACCGCTGACGGTGCTGACCAGCTCTGGAGCGTACATGGGCACCGAGTGCTCAATGTTCACCCTTTCCACCTGGAACTGCACGGCAGGCAGAGGGCGCACCGGCTGAAACACTGGGATGTTGACCGGCCCCGGTGCAGTCTGGGGGATGGAGGATATGAAAGGGAAAGGGATTAAAAGGGAGAACACATATCGCAGCTGGACTCTCTGACGAGTTCATAAAATTCAACTGAATCTAAAGTTGTGACTGTGTGACTTTTATAATGATGGGTTTAATATGCTGGATTTGATGATTAACTTTTTTACTATGGTACTTCTGTTTCATCAGGAAATGGGAGTTTGTGTAGAAGAATGTAGGTCTGTGTGCACCACCTTGCATCCCATGATGACCGACATTAGTGTGTGAAGGAGGTTGAACTCCGCCATGGAGACGGTCACTGAGACTTGGAGCAGAGTGAGACACGTGAGTCTGGTTGGGATGAACTCCTCTAAGCTTGAGATCTCCTCTGGAGTAGCTGCACCGAGGCTCTCTTCAACCACTTCTACAGAGACAATGGCACAACAGAAAGAAACATGTTAGCTTTGGAACGCATCGCAGAGGCAAAGTGATGGGCGAGGGTGCAGTGTGAGATTGGATATGTCAATCCAAGCACTGGTATGTGACCAGTGGTGCATTCAGGATTTGAGGACTAAAGATTTATTTTTTTAAGAGAG
The DNA here is from genome assembly GCF_023349555.1 of Cebidichthys violaceus. Classification (NCBI taxonomy): domain Eukaryota; kingdom Metazoa; phylum Chordata; class Actinopteri; order Perciformes; family Stichaeidae; genus Cebidichthys; species Cebidichthys violaceus. Next base: position 9,087,586 of record NW_027176927.1, read on the forward strand.
AAAGAGGTTAGCTGTAAAGCACCACATTTCTTTGAGTGGGCGCCTCCCTTCTACGCCTGCAGCATTAAAACAATAAAAAAAACAGTATTTTCCAACAAAAAACCACCATCTCATACACTAAATAAAATCAACATGCACTAAAAAAAAGTACTGGCATCTCTGTGCGATATTCATTACAGTGCTTGTTTTCTAGTAGCTTTGTTTTTGAACATCTCATAAAACTCATTCAATCAACAACCACAAACAGCCAGAAAAGGAGAAAATATAGTGAACCACCAAATCAACATTGAGCAGAGGTAAGCGAGGTCAGCGCTCACCAAAGGAAGGGGGGACCAGGGCACTGAACCGCTAAACTGGGTCCAGGGCCTGAGGTGGACCAAAACCTCAGCGCTTTGTTACTGAACGGCCTTGGCTCTGGGCCCAGGACACGGGCTTGTTTCTTTTCTGTAAAGGTTCTGTTGGGCTTCATTCCCAGCTCCAAGGTGGGCTCAGAACCTGATCCCGAAGCTGGTTTTGCTCTTTGGCCTAACGCCACAGTCCCGCATCAGGTTCATTTGGCACCAGCCAATTTGGTCTCTATTTACAGCTAGTTTTGCGGAGGAAAGTGAGTCTTTATGAGCTCTTAACAAGGAGCGTACTAGGAGGAGCAAAGAAGAGGACAGGATGAGTAGAAAGATAGTCATGTGACAAGCACACACACACACACACACACAGACACACACACACAGACACACACACACACACACACACACACACACACACACACACACAGTGTCCTGATGAAGCCAAGGCTGAGAGGGGAGGAGAGCTTGATTTAGGAAACTACATAAGGCATGTGTTATTTTATCACTCCATCTGTATTCGCTACCTTAGCAAAAAATACATCCTCTTTTATCTACTTTCAATTTCTCAATCCCCCCCCCCCACAGGGGGTGGTAACTATACTGACCCTTCTCTTAGAGCGCCACAGAGAGCACGGACACGTATAGAAACAGGAAGGAACGCACTGACCTACCCAGCTTTAGTCAAAAGCTCTGTAGTAATTACACCATCATTTATTATCTATCGCAGATGCTGAAACAGCCGAAACCTACGGATGTTATTGTTTCGCAAAAACTGAGTTATTGCTACAGATATTACACGCTGACACACATTCCATGTTCTTTCACAACATCCCAGGGATGAGCTCACCACTAGCCGTGCTGGGACGTCCACTAACACAAAAGGTGTTTGGCTTAGCCTCCCTCATGTGGTCCAAAAGGTCACTATTTTCATGTACAGCTGTGTGTTGAAAGATGGGTTGTGCAAGGGAATAACAATGTGATGAGGATACTGTCAAGTGCAAACTGTTGGGGGTTTCTGCTCGTTGGCAGAGTAGAACAGAGCAGAAAGGAAGATAAGAGACAGTGTTGAAAGAGTTAGTTGAGCGCAGGGAGTAAAGTGAACTATTAGTCGTTAGCTGCTGAGCAAACTGACCTGGCTGTGGTTTGCAGTAGGGCTCGTACTCGTGGTCCATGCCACAGGTGACCATCTTGAGGATGCGGTGGACAGCGCTGCTGTTCAGCCGGACGTCCAGAGGTCCCACCACCAGCCTCTTGATGGATGTCTCTTGGACAGCGGGCACTACTTCCTCCATACTCACCGCCGAGAAGTCCTGAGAGCCTGCAAACAGAAACAAACGTGATTAAATACAGTATATACAGTGTGTTTCATTATGTACTATACGACTTAAGAGTAGGGGTGAAACACAACAGAGATGGCAGCGGTGTAATGCAGCAGCAGCAAGCAGCTCATATAGCCGTGACCCACTGGAATGATGCATTTTCCAAATGTCCACTTCCCTCACACAGCTGTCCCTTCATTCATCACAGGCCCCTGTTCCAGAGGTCCACTTAAAAGACTCAGCTCCCCGGCAATAAAAAAAGGCAGAAATTAAAAATAAAAGAAGGGGGTGGATGAATGGCAGCCAGGGAGGGAGCGGACAAAGGGTCACAACTTTCTTTATTCCCATTACATTCCGCAACGGACATTCTTACAGCTCAGAGAGCCAACACTATGAGGTTCATTTTTTTTTTTTTTTAGCAAAAAGGGTTGGGGGATGGGGTGAAACCCACACTGAATTCTGGGGGTTTATAAAGGGCAATGCCACTTCCCTTTCCCTTCTTCAGTGGGAATTAACTGCAATGGATTAGGCCTAATATCGACCATATGGCTGCAGTTAGAACGGTCAGTGGAATGACGAGGAGACCGAAATTAGCCGGGATTTAGACGATTTAAAGTGTCTCCATTTCCCCAAGATTAAAAAAAAACTTTTTAATCTGCAGCGTGGCTCTAATGTGAAGTCAATGGCGAGTGTGACCTGGGTCGGTTAGTATTTCAGTTGACTCAGAGTTTATGTTAGTCCCATGGCGATGGAAAGTAATTTGTTTGGTTGACACTGGATCTGGTCCGCGTCCGAGAAGAAGAGAAACACTGACAGAAGAGAAGCATTCCAATTGACAAGAGTAACCACAGCCGTCCCGCAGGAAAAGAGACTGACACTTATCCTGCTGTCAGAAATGACTTTGACAGCTCAGGATGACAGTATCAATGTTTGTTTTTAATTAAGATGATTATCTGTAGCTGTCATGCAGGAGGAAACAATAGCCTAGTCAGAAAGAGGTAGAAAGAAAAAAGAGGGCGGCAAGTGAAACAACACAGGTGACACTCGGCTCCGACTGTAATACATCAAATGATCTGTTCAGGTCATTAAACAGGTTCACCCAGATTTCTTTGGTGTTAATTAAAGGGCAATTGTGCACTATGTCATCAAAAGTAGTCATCGCTGTAACTGGTGGTTTGCAACGTTATATTTGCCAGTTACACATGGGCCTATCCTTTTTTATATATATATATATATATATATATATATATATATATATATATATATACAGTTGTGGTCAAAAGTTTACATACACTTGTAAAGAACATAATGTCATGGCTCTCTTGAGTTTCCAGTTATTTCTACAACTCTGATTTTTCTCTGATAGAGTGATTGGAACAGATACTTCTTTGTCACAAAAAACATTCATGAAGTTTGGTTCTTTCATGACTTTATTATGGGTTAACAGAAAAAGTGACAAAATCTGCTGGGTCAAAAATATACATACAGCAACATGAATTAGCAATTTTGGTGACTTAGAAAGTTGTGTCAATGAAATGAGCTTCATAGCATGGCCTCTTAACTTCTTGTGAGTGATTATGAGTGACTACAGCTGGTGACTTCTCTGAGGCCATTTAAATAGGGCTCATTGGATACAAACGCCCACAAACGCTACAATGGGAAAGTCAAAGGAGCTCAGCATGGATCTGAAAAAGCGAATCATTGACTTGAACAAGTCAGGAAAGTCACTTGGAGCCATTTCAAAGCAGCTGCAGGTCCCAAGAGCAACAGTGCAAACAATTGTTTGTAAGAATAAAGTGCATGGCACTGTTTTGTCACTGCCACGATCAGGAAGAAAACGCAAGCTATCACCTGCTGCTGAGAGAAAATTGGTCAGGAGGGTGAAGAGTCAACCGAGAACCACCAAAAAGCAGATCTGCCAAGAATTAGAAGCTGCTGGAACACAGGTGTCAGTGTCCACAGTCAAGCGTGTTTTGCATCTCCATGGACTGAGAGGCTGCCGTGCAAGAAGGAAGCCCTTGCTCCAAAAGCGGCACCTTAAGGCTCGACTGAAGTTTGCTGCTGATCACGTGGACAAAGATAAGACCTTCTGGAGGAAAGTTCTGTGGTCAGACGAAACAAAAATCGAGCTGTTTGGCCACAATGCCCAGCAATATGTTTGGAGGAGAAAAGGTGAGGCCTTTAACCCCAAGAACACCATGCCTACCGTCAAGCACGGTGGTGGTAGTATTATGCTGTGGGGCTGTTTTGCTTCCAATGGAACTGGTGCTTTACAGAGAGTAAATGGGATAATGAAGAAGGAGGATTACCTTCAAATTCTTCAAGATAACCTAAAATCATCAGCCCGAAGGTTGGGTCTTGGGCGCAGTTGGGTGTTCCAACAGGACAATGACCCCAAACACACATCAAAAGTGGTAATGGAATGGCTAAATCAGGCTAGAATTAGGGTTTTAGAATGGCCTTCCCAAAGTCCTGACTTAAAATCCCATTGAGAACATGTGGACAATGCTGAAGAAACAAGTCCATGTCAGAAAGCCATCAAATTTAACTGAACTGCACCAATTCTGTCAAGAGGAGTGGTCAAAGATTCAACGAGAAGCTTGCCAGAAGCTTGTGGATGGCTACCAAAAGCGACTAATTGAAGTGAAAATGGCCAAGGGACATGTAACCAAATATTAGCACTGCTGTATGTATATTTTTGACCCAGCAGATTTGATCACTTTTTCTGTTAACCCATAATAAAGTCATGAAAGAACCAAACTTCATGAATGTTTTTTGTGACAAAGAAGTATCTGTTCCAATCACTCTATCAGAGAAAAATCAGAGTTGTAGAAATAACTGGAAACTCAAGAGAGCCATGCCATTATGTTCTTTACAAGTGTATGTAAACTTTTGACCACAACTGTGTGTATATATATACATATTATACATTTTTACCATTTGACACAGTAAGGGGTTGCACTTGATCTAGATTAGATCTGAAAGTGCTGCGAAAGTTAGCTTTCCTTTTCATCTCTGTATTTTTTAGGTGAGGGGGGGTGGCTTGTGAATGTCATACAGGTGACATACAGCTTCCTAGCAGCATTGAAATAAAATGCTCAAAAATCACACACTAACGCGCGGAGACGTTTGTGGGCCAAATATAGCATTTAAAATTGAAGGGGCAGCGCTTTATCTCCTAATGGGAACTTCAGATCTTTCAGACCTGAATCAACATTCTTGAGTGCCGCGGCTGAGGAATCCTGCCCGTCTTCGAGCTTCTGCCAGAAAGAGTGACACCTAATTAGCCAAGAGGAGCCTATTCACTTTCTCAAGAGCTTACAGGTAAAGAGACGGGGGGGGTGAACAGTGTTTCAACAAGCAGCGGAGAGAAAGAAACTCAAATATGTGTCAGTGCAGACTAAACACTTCTGACAGTTGCCCTCCAGGTAAGTTTGGGGTGAGAGCGAGGACAGGAAGGGTCAAGGACCAGGTGGCTGGGACTCAAACAAGACAAGCTCTTTCTTCAGGTCTCCAGGGGGGCTTGTTCGACGGAGAGGAGAGGAGAGGAGAGGAGAGGAGAGGAGAGGAAAGGAAAGGAGAGAAAAAAGAAGAGAAGAGAAGAGAAGAGAAGAGAAAAGTAAAGAAAAGAAAAGAGAAGAAAAGAGAAGAGAAGAAAAGCGAGAAAGAAATACAATATGGATAGGAAGAAAGAGAGAGCAAGGCAGAGAAAAGGAGAACATGACAGACATAAAGAAAAACAGAAGAGGTGGCAAGGTGAGCAAACAGCCCAGTGAGGAGGAATGAATTAGACAGTACCTTTGGCGCTGCTGTTCTCCATTGTGTAGAGATAATCCATGTAGAAAGCACCAAAGCGCTGCATGCCTGCTATCTCCGTATAGCTCTCCTGTCAAACAAAAGTGGAGTTAGGTAAACATGGCAGTAAAGGAGCAAACAAGCTGATAGCATTTAAGAGTGGCAGTGACTGGGGTCATGGTGGATACGGCCAAGGGGCTCAAATCAGAGATACAAAACAGAGTAATTGAGGGGTTGATCGCGGTTTTTTTTTTGTAACTTGCTAACAATAACATGAATATCTGGAACTCTTAACAAAGGCTTGAAACATAAGGAGATACTTGATCATGGTGAAAGTACAACTGACCAACTTTTTCAATCAACTTTTAAGAGCAGAACTTGTGATAGCGAGTAGACACTCAACTACATTTCATTATTCTTCATTTTAAAGTGTAAATGTATTGCATATCACTTCTGGTCTGTGTTGAGCAATGAGCTATTTATAAATGGAAGTGAAAGTTTCATTCAATTGGTGCTTGGCTGAATGCCACTGTAAAGACGTACCTTATCTAGTAAAAGATGATAGTTTCAACATGACATTGTGAAATGTTATTTGGAAATATTCATCAAGATAGCAAAGATTCAGCTTTTAAAAGCATGAATGTAATGCAGAGTGTATCTGAAAGCAATACATTTTGGGAAAAGAAATGTAATAACTGATGATTATTAAAGCATTTTGTAACCGTCAGTTACCTAACACTAAAAATAGTGTGTAACCACCATTACTTACAGCATTAGGGTCATCAGTTTATTACAGGGCTGAACATTCAGACCTGCGGGTCAGTCAGAGTTTCCATTAACCTCGGCATGTCTTTGGACTACGGCTTTATTTGGGACCATTATTAACAAACCTAAATATAGACAAAAGAACGTTTGTTCTACCTAAGTGTATTGTTTTACCATAACTGCAGGTTAAAAGCCGTTGACCCCGTCCTATAGACAATATTAGAAAGTTATACTTCTACTGCACATCAAACCACTGGTAAACAGAGAGAATGAGTGAGCGAGCAAGACACACACACACACACACACACACACACACACACACACACACACACACACACACACACACACAGAGAGAGAGAGACAGAGAGAGAGAGAGAGAGAGAGAGAGAGAGAGAGAGAGAGAGAGAGAGAGAGAGAGAGAGAGAGAGAGAGAGAGAATGAGAGGGGCCCCTCTCGCGCACACATTTTAACACCCCCACCCCAGACCCACTCACTAGCTCTCCAAACAGAGGTTTCAATAGAGCCTTATCAGTCAGGCAGGTTAATGAGTAATATTTATTAGGGGACATCTAATGGCTCTGGCATGCTTTTGGATCAAAGCCATTGGCTGGTTTCAAAACCGCTAATGAATTAACACGAAAACCCTTTGACTCTTTAAGACCTTCAAGTGTGGGTAGATGGATGGATGGATGTCCAAACAATTGCTTCATTTGAGGGTCATGAACATTTCTGCAGCAGAGTCAACACTACAGCTGGGATGGCGGATGAAGGGAGCTGGTGGTTATCAGGAATAATGGCTTTAACACTACTGCTGAGATAGCGGGGCACATTCCTCCACTGCAGCCAGCAGCAGGGTGACTGACAAGAGATAATCTAAGTGGCAGTCCTTTCAATCACAATGATTTATTGCAAAGAGGAATTACTGAGAGTTAAACAAAAAAAAAAGTATAAAAAAAAATAAATACTATATTACCATTAAATATGATAATAGCTATAATTCCAGCGTTTCCAGTGGACGCTTGAAGAGAGCCTGGATGTAATGCTCTCAGATTAGTGTTTATTGACCCAGTTGTCAATAACTGTGTGAGCAAAGTTAGCCATACCCACACTAAAATGTGTATGGAAACATGTGTTTGACCCGTTGTGTTTCTGAAAATAAAGAAACAGATGTCTTAATAAAGAGCTTTTTGCATGAATGTTTTCTTCTCTAAACAGCTTGAGATGTTTAGTGAGGACAGTGTCAATGGCAGGTGCTGTTCGAGTAAACAGCATCAGTGAGTCAATCGCGTTTCATGCACTTTTGTGTATTGCTGCTGGTTGAACAGCTGTGAGCTGCGTGTTGAGTTGGTTCTTGGCCTGGTTAACCGACTGCTTCATTTTTGCCTATTTGCCTAAGTCTCAGCTATCGGTTCCTTGGGTGTCCTTTGATTATGAATGGACTGTATACGTCACAAACTACCTGTACCATTGGTTGGATTGACTACAGGCAAACTATTTAACTGATCTCAGGTACATGCTCTCTGAGGACCTCAACTTTTTTTTTTTTAAACAGCCAGTAAATTATTCTTTTTTTTCCAAACCAAAAATTCCAGAATAACTATGGTTGTGAAAAGTATTCTTTGGTATAGTAGTATTGGGGATTGGGACTTCTTGTGCCAACTTTAACTATTACAGCTCTATTGATTTTCATATCTCAATGTCAGTGAAATTTCCTTTTACTCTGATCCTCCATAGGTTTGCAGTCTTAACAAAGACTGAGCAGTAATGACCAGGCTTAGTAAAGACCAGCTGGTGCAACGCGCTCCAGAATCCAAATGTTCTTTTTGACCTTGTGATTGGCGGTATCCAGGATGAACTCAGCCCGGACTCCGTTGTTTTCTGGACTGCGGTAGTCAAAGAGAGAGTTGGTGAGGTAGGTCATTCCTTTGCTGCTCAGGCTGTCCCCACAGCTGAAGAACACTGCATCCTGCAGAGACAGAGACAAGACAAGGAGAGGATGTTCAGAGAATAAAAGGAATATTTAAGATTATTTCAGATGTCACAAAAACACAACTTAGCCCAAACTACAGAAAAGAACATCTTATCCAGAAGTATTTCAAACTATTTGATATGAATACTTTGCTGTCCCTTATTAAATGTAATCGACCAGGCTGTAGGTGAACCCACAAATTAAAAAATACCTAAGAAAAACAACCATTAGTTAACATATACTTGATGAAATACATTGATTTCTATTGAGCCCAGAAGCGTTGCACTGCACACGAGCGGATAGTGAGACTGCGGCTGACACAGTGGTGTATCTGGCAAACACAGAGTATTACGGTGAATTACAGAGAGGCAGCTGGGTCTCTTCCATAAACAAACCAGACCACATCTCTACCTCCTTCTGAAAGCTCTCGGGAGCAATAGAGGCTGCGGGGAGGCGGTTTGGGTGAAACTCATCTCTGTTCTGGGCTTTTAAATGATCTTTCTTTATCCCACTCACTCAACTTTTCCGCTTTTTGTTTTCATTTTTCCTCGAGGTTTTTAAAGCTGTCTTTACCTCCTCGCGTCGGTTCATGTTTTCTTCAAAATCCCGTACTCCCATGATGCCTTTCAGGCAGAGTGCCCGGCAACCCACAAAGCCAATCTGACAATCGAAGAAGGGCTCCCCCATCATCAGCACCTGGAATAAAAAGCAGAGGAAGAAACTTGAAGCAGTTTCATACTCCAGATTTATCCACCTGGACATGAAGAACAATGTGGAAACTGGATAAACTCTGGAGCGCTTTTCCTCCAGTGAGGAAAATAAGGAATACAACGACCTGTACAGTTGGAAAATAAATATATATATATATATATATATATATATATATATATATATAAAAAATGTATATTAAAATAGAAAATAATGAATGATAATAAGTTAAAACTAAACAGTGTTAGCTTCAGAATCCTCCCCAGGATGTAAAATGTCTTAAATCAGTCAACAGAAGCCCAGTAAAACCAGAACGGCGCAATAATTCACAGAAATTAATTGAACCTTTTTAACCTTTTACGTCGCAGTAAAAGACTCAATTTATTGTGAAAACATCACAAACAGGGTTCTCCACCATGACCGGTTTGAGGCCATGGTGTGACCATGAAGTTGGTTTGCGGTGCTGCTGAGGTTGTGGGCTCATTTCATAACGATAAGAAAGAGCAGGGGGCAGACAGCTACCATTTTCCCTTGAGGGTGGTGTGTGAGTGTGTGCTGGTAGTCCAGCAGCACCTGTAACCAGTAAAGGTTTGCTCGTCTCTGCCTCACCATGCCTCTGCTTCACCCAGCAGACAACTAACAGAGAGCAATCCAATAAAACTTTACGTTTCACCACACAATAATTACAAGGCCTAGTTCTCCCTGTTTTACTAGCCACCCCTTTGCCTTTCAACGCTCTCACTTTTGGTCCCAGTTCAGACTGCTCTCTCTCTCTCCCAGCAAAAGCATAAATTACAGAAATTGGAATTGGAAATCTCTCAGAATTTCTCACATCTGGTAGAGAGCTTAGGAGCAGAAAACTCCTTTCCTGCTCCAACCAGGTAATCAGAGAAAAAGGTTTTTTAAATATTTTCTACGCCGAGGGGGAAACGCGGAAATGATCAGAGTTGGACCCGACTCAGACACGGATTAGTGACCTGGAGAGGCTTTATAAAACTACTTAGGAAGGGAGTTAAGAGGAACCAAGGAGACACGAATAATAATAATGGAGGGTCAAAAGGGAAAGACAGGGGATCTGCATTTGTCTGTCCACGTTTGGCCATGATGGGTAACAAGGTTCCAGATGTGACAATTAATAGAGAGCAGATTATCACCAGAAAAATCTGCTTTAGTTGAAAAAAATGAATGGTTGGGCTTGATGTTTTTTGGAATAATAATATTCCTCCTCATAATATTAGTCATAATCCAGACATGAACAATAAATGTAACAATAAACAGAAATCTATTTTGACGTACTGGACTTTGATTAGTTGGTTGAACACGTGTTAAAAAAAAGCTGTCATGGGTTAAAGTAACTTCTCTCTGTGTATTTTGGAATGTTGACAATTTATCAATAACAAATTGCACAGTGAATAAATCAGCTGCTATTACACTCCACATATTCCATTAAGCTGCAGCATCTTACTGTACCTCAATGGTGATTCCCTCTTGCTCCAGGCAGAGCACCTCTCTGGACTTGACCTTCTGAGGACTGTAGTAGCTGCTCTCTGACTGGGTCTCTGTCAGCTGGGACAAAAGACAGAGACACAGATACCATTCAATATTCTTCAGAAAGATGAAATAAATGCATTATTTAGCAGTCAAAGACATTTTTCCTTTGAGTTGATCACAGCAGAACAAAAAACTGATTCAATCTGTGAAAAAAGAAATGAAATGCTTCAACAAAACTGAAGCCTTTCCAATGGTTACATTTGTGTTACTGTTAATAAGGCTTTGTCACATCCAAAAAAAAGTTTAAAAAAAAAATATTTAAAAACAATTAAAACAAATCAACACAAAATAAAAGGCAGTTCGGTATAAGAGGCACCTCCAAATATTGAGAGACGACGAGGGAACGTTAAGCTTTGTCTGACAGAATAAGTACCGCTTTTGGAAATAATACGGATCTCAGAGAAATTCAACACTAAAACTGGAACCCATACAGTGTGTCTCATTGTGTGTGTGTGTGTGTGTGTGTGTGTGTGTGTGTGTGCTTGTGTACCCGCAATCCACTGCTGAAATAGATACATGATCTGAAAAATAAACAAGTTATGTGCGTCTTTGTATGTGAGGGGGCGACGAGGCCCCCGAAAATAATGCTTAAAACCAGAAACAATAACATCCAAACAAGGACGGATGACGTTCTCTTAGATCAGAGGCTGGATGCCAGCCGTGGGGCGTTTGAACCGTTTTCTTTTTCCAAGTCTGGACCCAGGCCAAAGGCATTCATCAAACCACATGACAGTCGCTCCTCCCTGACTCTAGGGGAGGCCCGCTCGGGCTTTATTGGGGATGACAATCGGAACATGACTAAAGCACTCGGGATACCACAGGTTGAACTGATAATGTACAGTGATTAAAAGAAGAGCATTCATTCTGTGCGTACAGACAGTGTGGAGGCAGAGAGAGACGAGCTGAAGGCAGACGGCTACAGAGCTGGGATGCTTTCGAGGTCAGCCTAAAGAAATGCGGCTGTAGAGCCGAGCTGTGCAGGCCCAAGTCCGTTCAACTTTTAGCACAGGAAGCAGGTGCAGTGCAAGGAGCAGCTGTGCCTTATTATCCCCACTGATGGAGCAGACTCTCTCACCCTCACTCCCTTCCCCTGGTTCGATTCCGACGGTTTAATCACGTGCGGGGACCGCTCCACCCGCTCCCCCCGCTCCCCCCCGGTCCCTGGGAGCAGCGGTGAGCAGGGAGGTTGAATGATCTGACTAAAGTTTAGCTCTCTCTGATGACACCAGCGCATCGTAGTACCGACACTGACAAGCTGCCCATCACACAGACACAAACACGATGACCGTTTGTCCAATAGGAACAATGGCGGGGCACTTCTGGCTGTACCTCGGCCTGAAACAACACAGCAGACACAGGAGCAGCACAAACACAGAGCTACTGCTACCTCTCCTTTATTACACCGTGGCCTCATTCAAAGGCTTCGGCAGTCCAACACAAACCAAATGATTCTTTATGAGGCATCTTGGAAATGTTATGATCTTAGATGTGACTATCGAGGAGAGGGGCTATATCTTCAGAAATGTAACACGGTAGAGAAGTTGGAAGCAGACTCTGGGGACGCTTGCTGTTGTTGTTGAAATAAACGAAAATACCAAAACAAAAGAGGAATGGCGTGAGGTCTGGCGTGCGATGAGAGTTTGGCAGGTGTGCAGAACGTGAAAGAGCGGAACAAATGGTAAGCGCTGAACTATGCATTATGTGTGTTAAAGTCATTCAATGATCTTGCCAGTTTCTCTGATCAAACAGATCTTGGCGAGTAATGGGTCAGCAATCTAAAAATACCTCTCTGATTTCATGTCCATGTCAACCGCAGGTTCAGGCAGTGGCTGCTCAAAGACGTGAAATTCCTACAACTAAATACTTCCTTGTAGGAAAGAGACGAGAACGTTTCAGCTGTCTGCAATTACTCCAGACGAGAGGCAATTAATTGATTAAAAGAACTCAAACAATACAGGAACAATTTAAACGTTATTAGAAAAGCACCGTGGTCTGTTTGGCTTGAGACATACCTCCCCTTCACTGATCACACACACTGCCACCTACACGCACGCACGCACGCACGCACGCACGCACGCACGCACGCACGCACGCACGCACGCACGCACGCACGCACGCACGCACGCACGCAGTAATGTGATCCGAAGTGCCTGAACCTGAGGGGAAACGCAGATGAATTCAAACTATTCTGAGTGAGCAGGCAGGATTAAAGTTTGGGATCCATTTCTGAATAGTCATCACACCACGTATGATGTTTAAAACATTAACGTGACCCGAGACGTCAGTTAGCGGTTACACTACCCTCCCCTCATACCACACACCGAGACAAAGAGGACTGTGACTTCCTGAAGATCAAGCCCCTCTTTGAGACTCAAACTGAAAATCACCACAAAATATAAGCCGCAGCGACGGGGTGGGGAGAGGGAGTATAATAATGGCGGCCAGGGAAAAAAAAACAACTGTAATTGTTAACACAACGATATCTTAAACCAGGAAATTCTACATCAACATTAAATATCATTATATGCAGAATTTCCCCAAGAATTTCCTGACTTACCATGAAAGCCCCCTACACAAATTGGGTCTACGTTTTATGTAATACATACATTGAAGGCATTTATTTTTACATGAAAATTAATTTTTGTGGCCTCTGTATATGATATATTAGTTTATCTAAAATACATTTAATTATTTTAAAAGTACATCTTAACGATAAATCACATTCATACCACATGTACTTACTGTCAATGTGATGCAGAAAACTTTTAAAACTGTGGAAAATATTATAGCATTTATTTCATTTCATTTTGATATTTGACGTTAAGATGATTATGTTTTTCCTTGCCCCCATTGACATGATACAACTTTACACAGAACTGTTGTTCACCCAATGTACGCTGGTGTGCATTGTAGCCCTTGATCTGGTAATGGAATCCTTGAGGATGAAGCATATCTGTTTCTGTTTCTAATCAGCTGATTTACCTTGAAGGTAACAGAGGCTTTGGTGCAGTAGAAGCCGATAGAGACGATGGGGTCTTTGGGCGTGTGTTGCTGTGGGTTGGTTGGGATGCCTCCTGCCTCTCTCTGCTCGTAGAGGCCTTCATCATAGCCCTCCTCTTCGCCTACGATGTCTGGGACGAAGGACCACGCCCAGGACATCCAACCCTGGTCTCCGTCTTCAGGGCCCCCAGACTGCATGTAGAGGTCTTGGCTGGAGTACTGGCTAGCCCCCTGGGTCTCCATATCCACATCCATCCCTGAAGCAGAAAGAAGGCATAATTAGTTCAAATGCCAAGATATGCAGATGATTTTACTGTACTGTACTTTAAATAGAGTCAGGGTTAGTATCTACTTTTAGTCCTATAAGGAGCCTGTTCAAGATTCTTCAGCTGAATATTCAGACACTTCCAAACCTACAAAGAACTGGTTCACACAAAGTGGACTTAATATAAATGCATAATCATCCAATTACTCCAACAGATAGGTCAATTGAAAGAGGCAGGTTGTGAGAACAAACAGACAGAAAACTGTTTATAATGGAAGTGTTTGTGCCCAATGCAGCATGCTAAATTAATTTGTCCATGCCCTCGGGGTGGTTTAATACAAGCAAGATGTTTCAGCGGTCAACTGAGCACACAACAACAGCAGAGACCAAGGCAGTTTCACAGCAGTGCTGCCAATGCTCCAGCATGCAGGTGTGTGCATGAACGACAGAGAGGAAGCCCCGTTCCAATGGAGGCCAGAGGGCATCGTCTGTCAGCCAGCATCCTGACATAGGAGAGCCTTCACTGGGCCCGCTGGATCACAGTGGTCAGGGCCGTCTGAGCTGGACCCAGCAGCACCGGGCGCATGCAGCAGAGGGGGGGGGGGGGGGGGGTCACATGTTTGTTTAGCGGCCAACAGACTGAAATGGAGGCCACGAGGGAGGCCGAGTAGCAGTCCGGGCTCTGCGAGTACAGGTGAAGGCTATGAAGGGTCGACTGTGACTTGTGTCGACACATAGACGGAAAGCGCATGGGGTTTGACTGGAGCACCGGCTACTGTGAAGCACAGGCCTCACACTGGGGGGAGAGGGTAAGGTGGTGGAAGACCGAGTCTGAGTAGAGGTAGGACTGCCAGGACAAACCAATGGTCTAAATATGGTACAAAGTCTGGAAAAAGGGGACACTAGAATAACTAAAGGGTTGAAGATAAATGGAAGACTCAACAGGCAGGCCCTCGTGTCAGCAACAGAGAACTTCGGCTGGACTGGAACGTTAGCAGAAGCCCATTCACTTTTATCTTTCCCCCTCTCTCTAAGCAAACTATTTGAGGGGTTCACAGGTTCCCCAAGCCACCATGCACCGACCCCGACCTCTGAACTCGTCCCATCGAGTCCGTTTCCACGCACGTCGGAAGAGAGAGGACGCTGATGTCAATACGCAAGAATGTGTAATCCCGTTCCTCGCGGCCTCACGTCCTCAGTGAGAAAACAATAATTGTCCGTGAGGTCACAGCTTAGGAATCCCAGAGGCTAAGGCGGTGAAAATTATGACATATTTTAATTAAATCTTTCACTTTGTGAATTGGCAGTTGGAAATCCCATGTTATGGCTTTTTATCTCCCTTCTTTCTCCCCCCTAAATCTCCCTGCTGGATTTTATCTCTCATTTCTCTTTTTTCCCCCCTCTTTGTTTTCCCTCCGTGGAAGCCTTTGAGGTGTCAGTTCAACAAGTTAAGCTCTTTTGCTTCACGTCCCAGCCTGACGAGGCCTACGTTCAAATAGCGAGGCAATCAAAATAAAAGCACAATTACCAATCAAGTGATCAAAAAAAGAGCGGCTTAAGGAGACTTTGAAGTATTAATCCGAAGGAGGGGAGTGAAAAAATTCCCAGAGAGGGATGTGGGTTGGCCAAAACGTATGCACCATGACACACAGGATCGCCGTGACAGCGATCACAGCCAGACTGGAATCTTCCTCGTGGACATGTCCACAAGCAGAGCTCAGAAGCGCTGTGTAATGGGATGTGTCAGGGTCATGGTTGGTTTCCATGAGCCCAAGGCCTCCGGGCAGCGGTGTATGTCTGAGCTAGCGAGTGGCGTCTAGGAGTGGGCGTGTAAGTGAGCGAGCAGCTGAGTGACATTGAGACGGTGGGCGGGGAGGAGTGAGAGCAGGCAGTGCCCGCACAGGCCAGTAGATGTCCCTCCATGTTTATAGAGGGAGAGGTGGACCGCTCACCTGACCACGCAGTAAAGGCTGCTCTGCTCGCCACCTTTCCAGTCGCAGCTTATCAGATATACAGTTGTGGTCAAAAGTTTACATACACTTGTAAAGAACATAATGTCATGGCTCTCTTGAGTTTCCCCGTTATTTCTACAACTCTGATTTTTCTCTGATAGAGTGATTGGAACAGATACTTCTTTGTCACAAAAAACATTCATGAAGTTTGGTTCTTTCATGACTTTATTATGGGTTAACAGAAAAAGTGATCAAATCTGCTGGGTCAAAAATATACATACAGCAGTGCTAATATTTGGTTACATGTCCCTTGGCCATTTTCACTTCAATTAGGCGCTTTTGGTAGCCATCCACAAGCTTCTGGCAAGCTTCTCGTTGAATCTTTGACCACTCCTCTTGACAGAATTGGTGCAGTTCAGTTAAATTTGATGGCTTTCTGACATGGACTTGTTTCTTCAGCATTGTCCACATGTTCTCAATGGGATTTTAAGTCAGGACTTTGGGAAGGCCATTCTAAAACCCTAATTCTAGCCTGATTTAGCCATCCCATTACCACTTTTGATGTGTGTTTGGGGTCATTGTCCTGTTGGAACACCCAACTGCGCCCAAGACCCAACCTTCGGGCTGATGATTTTAGGTTATCTTGAAGAATTTGAAGGTAATCTTCCTTCTTCATTATCCCATTTACTCTCTGTAAAGCACCAGTTCCATTGGCAGCAAAACAGCCCCACAGCATAATACTACCACCACCGTGCTTGACGGTAGGCATGGTGTTCTTGGGGTTAAAGGCCTCACCTTTTCTCCTCCAAACATATTGCTGGGCATTGTGGCCAAACAGCTCGATTTTTGTTTCGTCTGACCACAGAACTTTCCTCCAGAAGGTCTTATCTTTGTCCACGTGATCAGCAGCAAACTTCAGTCGAGCCTTAAGGTGCCGCTTTTGGAGCAAGGGCTTCCTTCTTGCACGGCAGCCTCTCAGTCCATGGAGATGCAAAACACGCTTGACTGTGGACACTGACACCTGTGTTCCAGCAGCTTCTAATTCTTGGCAGATCTGCTTTTTGGTGGTTCTCGGTTGACTCTTCACCCTCCTGACCAATTTTCTCTCAGCAGCAGGTGATAGCTTGCGTTTTCTTCCTGATTGTGGCAGTGACAAAACAGTGCCATGCACTTTATTCTTACAAACAATAGTTTGCACTGTTGCTCTTGGGACCTGCAGCTGCTTTGAAATGGCTCCAAGTGACTTTCCTGACTTGTTCAAGTCAATGATTCGCTTTTTCAGATCCATGCTGAGCTCCTTTGACTTTCCCATTGTAGCGTTTGTGGGCGTTTGTATCCAATGAGCCCTATTTAAATGGCCTCAGAGAAGTCACCAGTTGTAGTCACTCATAATCACTCACAAGAAGTTAAGAGGCCATGCTATGAAGCTCATTTCATTGACACAACTTTCTAAGTCACCAAAATTGCTAATTCATATTGCTGTATGTATATTTTTGACCCAGCAGATTTTGTCACTTTTTCTGTTAACCCATAATAAAGTCATGAAAGAACCAAACTTCATGAATGTTTTTTGTGACAAAGAAGTATCTGTTCCAATCACTCTATCAGAGAAAAATCAGAGTTGTAGAAATAACTGGAAACTCAAGAGAGCCATGACATTATGTTCTTTACAAGTGTATGTAAACTTTTGACCACAACTGTATTAGATCTGTCTGTTCACCACCTCCTCACAGGTAATATGGTGCACGCTCACTGCGGCCCACTGGCCTACCTACTTTAATATAAAAGAATGGAACACATATCGAACATGTGTTTTGCATATGGTTTCAATTTAACACCACCGGCGTGACATTAAGATCAAAATGTTTTAGAAGCCGTTCAAGTGGTCGTGGCAGGACAATATAAAAACGCTCTGCGAAATCGGAAAAAGCCATTTCATCCATGCGCTTCTACACTCAACGTCTTCACACCGATGTTAAAAAGTGGGAAGATGATTAAAAAGGGGCGCCGTCACGTCGCTGGGGTTGCATAAAGGGAGCCGCATGAGGTTCATAGTAGGCAGATAGTCTGTGACCTCTGGCTGATACATTTGTGATGCTCCATTACATTCGATGGGCCTCTAAGGACTCTGAGGCTCTCCCACAGAGCTAAAAAAGGTACTTTCATACGCCATTGGACAAACACTCATACAGAGTATGCTATACTCTCTCTGTATGCTATACAGAGAGACACACACATTTCCACAATTCTTCACATACTTGTAGAAACTGTACAGCTTTCGGTGCCGTGACCTGCTGGTCCGTTCGAGCATGTTAGTCATCTGTGTTTCCAACCGCTAAAATTTTTTACTGTGTTTCACAGACTGCATTGAATTTCAGACGGCGGGAAAAGCTAGCCGTCTGATCTTGACTGAAAAGGGTTGCTTTGGTTAGTGACACACAAGTGTCCCGCACCGTTCACCTATTAGGGCTATTCATTAATGAGACATTGGCTCCTACCTAAAAGAGAAGGAATCAAACAAACAACTTGCAGCCACGGTGAATCATGGGCACATAAACACATGACAAGGCTTTTTCCACTTTGTTAATTGGCAAAAAGAAAAAAACACCTTCACATGGGGGAAAATTAATATTAAGAGTAAGCAGGAGTAAGAAAAAGAAAAACACACACACACACACACACACACACACACAGAGGGCACTGGAGTCAGATTATACAGCAAAGTCTGACCACAAACAGCCTATGGGAAATCAAATGAATGTGATAAAGTACTATGTATGATACCGGCATCATGTTCCAGCAATCATGTGACAATGATTGTTTCCTACAAACTGCAACCCACTAAAAATAAATATGCATGTAAGCCAAGTCGGTAACTATAAGCGTCAACATACATGAAAGTTGTAGAACTCAGAACCTATCAATGGTGAAGTTTGTCTGTGGTGGTGAAGAGAAATACGTTATATTTTCTTTATTACAAATAATAAATCATCTGAGCTGTAATTCTGCTACTTTTATTAAAAGAATTTGGTTTTTATTCCTTAAATCTGAAATGAATACACTGAAACCATATGTTCCTGCAGCAACACCTCCCAACAAACACACACCCACCTACTACAGTGCACGCACGCACGCACGCACACGCACACGCGCGCACACACACACACACACACACACACACACACACACACACACACACACACACACACACACACACACACACACACACACACACACACACACAACTGCCCCCCCCCTTCAGCTTCTTCACTCTGTCGATTACTTCCAGCATAACAAGATCTGGGGGCGCTCAGGTTCCAAGAGCTGGTCCCCTCTTGTATATTTTTGTGATGGGATACTAATTCATTCTCAGAGGCTCCGCATAGCAGTAGCATGACACCGACTCTTACATCTGGCATTGGACACTGAACTGGAAGCTGCGCCAACTAGCAGTAAAAGTTCCAGGCCAACAGGCAGGGAGCGAGTCGGAGGGAGTGAGCGAATGGGCTGTGTTGTGCTGGGCTGCCTGCCTCCCCTCTGCCCACCACTTCCCCTGCACCATAATTCGCTCCTGGTGCTACAGAGGCTGATGCAGCCCAGCGGGACCTGGGACCTGATACTTGCTCTATTTGGCTGAGATGAGGATGAGCAGTCGGGGGGAGACATGAGATGGGCGTTTCGGGTCTGAGGTAAGTATATAGTCTGTGTGAGATTGTGTGAGTCTGTATGTGGTGCGCCAGAAACCGACTGCATGTGTGTGTTTTGCTCAGCTCCTGGCTGTGGGGATGTGATTTCTAACGGTGCTGCCATCAGAGAACCAGAGATGGGCCTGTGTTTGATTCGCCCCTGTGTCTTCCCGTCATCCTCCTCTTGCCTGCCTCCAGCCACATGGAGGGGATCAGGCCTGACGACAACGGTCTGTGTTGAGTTACACGCTCCAGCTTTTGTTTGTGGAAAAAGCAGGAGGAGCGCAACACCACGGTCAAAGTGATGTTAAATGTCCCGTTTAGGAACAGCAGCAGCGCATTGGTCAGACATAGCTTTCTGAAGAGAACGAGGCAACGTGCGGATGAAAACGCTGTCAGAGGAAAAGCTTCAAAGCTTTGTGCACGGTCGGATGGCTCATTAACCACTTCCGAGCTTTCAACCACATTTTGTCTGCGAAATATGACTGCTACGGGAACTACACTGACACACTCGCTACATCGCTTTGAGACCTCAATATATCGTTTAGTTTTCTGTGTAGGTCATTGGCTTGGTTCATAACTGTACAGCTACAGCACAGCCGTATCAGCAAAAATGAGGGACCTCAGGCATAAAACTACCATCTTGTAGGTGAAATAAGAGCAGAAATGAATTGACCTAACGTAATGTACTTCATCATCATCATCATCATCTGCTAGTCATCAAGTGGCACATTTCTACTGAAAGAAAAAAAAACTTGGCTCAGAACTTTTGAAAACATTCCAGATTAATTAAAACAACCCAGAGTTTTTTTTATTTCAGATTACAATAAATAAAAAAAATGTAAAAACTCACCAGGTAAAATTGCTCCAGCCTCCCTGACATGAACACTGCCCTCTTCCCCCTCGCCCTCTTTGTGTCCTCCGAGCTCCCCGTAGTAGAGGGCAATAATCAGCTCTAAAATGCGGATAAACATGGGCAGCTGCTGATCAGTAATGGACAACTTCAGGCTCTCCACCATGGTCTGGATCTGAGGAAACATGGAGAAGATGAACTTGTAAGTGATGTTACTGTTTGAATTATACGTTTAGATGATTATAAACACATGCTTAATGTGAACAGGAATGCTTAATAAAAAACGGGTAGAGCTGCTCCAGGCCCTGTAAGAGCTGGTGTGGATCCCCCTCTGGCTAACTGAGTTGCATGTGGAGGATGTAATTTCTGCTCCTGGTAAACAAAGTGACGACCGACAACTACAAACCACAAAGTATGGCCTGAATGCAAGTAAAAGTACTGTATAGAGTAACAAGAAGGATGTACATACAGCCCATAATATTAAAACAATGTCAGGGTAAAAGAGGTCAGGTCCAAATGGAAACAAATGTACCCACATGATACATGAAATGTGTGTTTTTACTGGAAAACTTTTCATTTAGTCAGAGGGGTTTGTATAACACATTTTGTATTATAGTCTTTATACATTTTAATAACAGAAGACACACTGGAATACAGTCAAGAGGACTTACCAATGCTATTGCTTCACATGCTGTAACAGAAACAACTACTCTAGATGTGTGTGGTTCTGTTGACAGGACACCATGAAAACCACAAAGCTGGTGACTGTACATGTAGATGAGAATGAGCCACATCTACTTTCAAATTTGGTGAGCAGATAAATGGGAGCAAATGAAATGCACTACGATGTATCATTATAGTGGAAAGATGAACCAACATGAACAAAAGACAGCCGCAGTAAATGTTCAGGCGAGACAAAAGATGATACATGTCCTGATTTTAACCCAGGACATTTAAGAGGTTAAAAAGAAGAAAGATTACTTTTTCCATCAGAAATAGTTTACATAGATTGAAATGAAGCTAATTACAGATATTCTTAACAGCAGCGGTGTCATCCAAAAGCTGTTGCTTAATGACATGAGATCGTTATCTAGACTGGCTGTTCTCAATTACATCAACATGGTTGACTAGTTCCTCAACATTGATTAACTTGGCCAAGATAGGAAAAGCATTTTCTTCCCAAGGGCTGCTTTTTTTTTTTTTTTTTTTTTTTTTTTAAACCAAACAGACTGAAACAAAGTGCAGTTTTTCAGATAAGCAGACCAAAATGAACCAACATGCTGATAAAAGCCACTCTAGTCAAACCCAAATACTGATGGTACTACAGTGACACATCATTATTTGTAGCATTATCTTGCATTTTAGTGCAGGAAGTAAAATCTTGCAAAAACAAACAGCTGTCTTCCATACGCATCCAGAACAATGGACTGAACTTAGTCACTATCCTGCTATTGACTTGAGAGCAGCTAACCTAACAAAAGTAGGCCAATTGTTCCTCTAACAACTGTGAGCTGCTATGACTAATTTAAACTTTTCCATCACTAGAACGTGTGACATGTTTGGATCAGATTGACCCACATAAAACCATTTCTGATAATGACGGTTACTGCCGCTCACTTTGATGACGGATGGGATCTTGGAATTGATGTTGTCGTAGGTGAAATGGAGACGCGTTCTGAAGGAGCACTTGTACAGCAGCGGGTCCTGGTAAAACTCGATCTTGCCGCTGGCATTCCGCTTGTCTAAGCACACGGTACAGTCTGCAAAGTTGATCACTTTCCTTAGGACCAGCTCTGGAGCTTCACAGAGGAAAAAAAAAACAAAAAGAAAATGATCGCATAGAATTCTGCATTGAACTCATAACAGGTCGACACTAATCAAACATGTCAATATATATGCATTGGACATGTACGTGCACAGAGGTATCATTAAACACAAACTAATACACACACACACACACACACACACACACACACACACACACACACACACACACACACACACACACACACACACACACACACACACACACACACACACAGAGCATGCCGTGACAGTAAATCCTCATTATCTGTGATCTAGGGAAGCAGGGGAGATGACACTCAGCAGACCTCACAGAGCTGTTGTGTTATGTAACTTTTGTACAACCAAGCGGGTTGTGCTTTTGTGTGCATGTGTCATCAGATACTCAATTGTCACTGACTCTCTCACCCCTGGCAGCCTGATAACAGCACTCATCATTCCCAGAAATATGGCTCTGCACAGTGCCAGTAACTACTGTTGTAACCACTACTTGCCTTACATGTTGGAATAGAGCCCCCCTTAACAAGAAATTCCACCGAGATAACAGTGACCGAAAATGACCACTCCGTGATTTCTCTGTTGACGTAGGCTTTTGCTACTCCCTGTGAAGAAGCAGCTCTTTCTCCATCGTTATGATGGTAGGTCAAGTTTGAAATAATTGTAATTCTCTGGCAGTAACCTAAGAAACCACGGAGTCTGAGCTACGCCACGGCTTCCAAACGCAACACGCCCTTTACAGAGAAGGGAAATAGGCCTACAGTATCGTCGCAGTGAAGGAACACAGCCTTTGAAGATTTGAAAAGTTGGTCGTTGTTGTGGAACATTAACATCAAGTTTCAGGAAAAGCCTAAGATGCCAGGTTTGTGTGACATAAAGCGCCCTGTTAGCTCTGCACAGTTAAAGAACAACTGGAGTTCAAAGGAAAGCTTAGGCACTCTAACACAACAACACAACAATGTGACAAATCAAAGAGTTCAGTGTAGTCTGTGGCTCTCCATGTTAAACGTCTGCAGCTGACACTACTCTACTGGAGGCAGTCAGGAGGGAATGGCTGCATCCACAAGTCATTGTCCAGTTCTGAGAAATAATATGCAACTAATAGGGATCGGTGTTGGCATAGGGAGAAGAAGTAATTAGTATGTCAACCTCTAAGAATTAAAAACATCAGACATTAACCATGGAGCCATCAAAAGCAAGGATTATACTTCTTACTGTTCTATTTCCATGTGGCATGCTGAGGCTTAAAATCCCCCACCTCGCTCATCTATTATGGTTTTAAATGTGAGCTCTTTTCTGTGTCAGAGCCCACTCTGCACTGGACCTGCACATGCTCCAATCAGACTGGGGAGAGCGACTACTCTGGCAGCAGACTCTGGGCATTAACGCACAGAGCCATGAGCGTTTAAACGTCTCTGATGACCTTAGTCTGAACTAACAAAATGAAACACTTACTGTAGTATATAGGTTCTTGTCTCAGTGGATTTACTAGTTAATCCCACTATCGGGGAATGTAAGCAGCCGTTGCTCACCAGTGATGTCCATGAAGGCCCTCTCCCACATATCATCCACGGTGTAGCACTCCGCAGAGGTGATGTTGACCGACAGCACGATGTCGTCCTCCACGTACTTGAGGATCAGGTTGTTCACCACGATGTTCACGTTGTTCACCACGCGCCGGATCAGACTCTGCACGTAACCTGAAGAACACATAAGCAAACACGTGAGGAGCATCTTAAACTGCACAAAAAATATACCAAATTACAAACAGCTCAGACACATAATAGCAGTACATTTGCACATGTCTACTAATATACCGAGACAACCTCAAAAAGTTAAATCCAGACCCACATTCCCTAAAAGTCTGAGCTCAATACCACTGACCCCTGCCATCCTCATTGGCTCGTAAATAAGACGAGGGCCTGACGTGTTAGTTTTTCTATTCCTCGGACATGTAAAGTGAAAAGAAGCTAAATATCCATAAGAAAACATTTTTACTCCTCGCCGTGCCTGAGCAGCGCTACAAATCCTGGGTGGATTTATGAATCTCTGAAGAGCTCTCCACTCAGATGCAAAAGTCCTGTTTAACCCAAAACTATGCATACGGTGCCTAAAACGTATCCCTCCCAAGCCCCTTAAAACCACGAGGAGCCTGCGCATTCACTCCAACGTACGCAAGATTCATTGGATTAGCATACACATGCCTTCACACATACAAAACACAGAACTTTATACATATTTATACAAGACAAGAGTTATTGAGGGCACAGTGGAACTACGGTCTTTGGTCTTGACGAGAAGAAAAAAAACAACCAAGTGTGTGAAAACACACTTTATAGTGTGATGGCTGCAGTTTATGTCATCACTTACTTTCAAACTTTGAATGCGAATGAGACAGACACTTTGAAAGTTTGTGGTGATGGAGGGAGAAGGCTTGAGAAATCAATTTCGACAAATGGAAAGAAACAGGAATATAGAAATAGATTTTCTGGTTGTTGTTTTTTTGGTGGGGGTGAAATGTGGGGGCCGGCGGCTTTGTGTGGTGAAGAGGCGGAGGGATGCAGCAGGAGGCGGGAGAGAGAACGATCGAGTTTCAGCAGGGCTGGGGGAGCCATCCTGCAGTGTTACCGGTACCTCCTAATGGCCACAGTGACGCCCAGAAACAGAAGCTTCGCAGGAAAAACATACATGCTAAGGTCATTACTCAACCAAGTAAGAACTTAAAATATTACAGACGGGGGAGTTTTGACCATAAAATATGAAAATATACAGCAGTAAATCCTCCTAACCACAGGACCAATGGCATTATTCATTCCTCTCATGTACTGTTAAACACAGTCGCTACAAGTTAAAACATATAAACCTTTAATGTTTTCCCCTTATTTTCCAAACCAAATGTTTGTCTTCCTGTATCTACACGCCTGGCCCAGAAAAACAGAACCGATAATTGGGCAGAACTAAATGGTGCTGTTGATGAAAACATTTATATGAATTGGTGAACTGTTCTGCCACTTGTACACAGGCCCGTCCGTGCATTAGCATAATCCAATTGACAAAAACTCTCATGAGTTTGCTGCCTGACCAAACAGAGTGGCAGGAAGAGAGGATGACATAATATAAACTCGACTCATAAACGCGATGTGTGTTCGTGACATTTGTGCGTGGCCCTGCATGCATGCATGTGCTTGCCGGAGCCCGGGTGTGTGCCTGGCTGCTTTTCTTGCGTGCATGAATGTGGCCATGTGTGTGTCTGTGTGCGCCTTGCGGTTCTGGGGTCAGTCGGAAAGCTGCCGTCGCACCTGCAGCCCGGGCAGTAAAACAGTCACTTTGCCTCCTGCTATTTCCCTCTCTGGATCTAATTTACCCGTGTCAGAGTGTCTCTCTCTCTCTCTCTCGTTGCACTCTCTTACACTCGCTGCACCTCCTCTTGCCTCGCACCGGAGTCCGGGGCTCCCAATCCGTCTCTCTGCGAGCCATCGCACCGCTCTGAACTTCTGTAAACAATTGACACAGCCAGCACCTGTGCTGCGGCCCACAGGGAAGGAGCCCACTTAAAACTGTTCAACCATAAAATGACTGGAAAAACCAGCTCCTTTATGTGATCTCAGAACAGGCAAAGTACTCTCTTCTGTGCAATACAGGAAAGAAACACTATACTGTCCGTGCTCACCATTTCTCCTGTATATGGAAAGTATTAGCAGCTATCAGCCATTCCAGTTCTTAGCCATGGAGAGGAAGACTGACAAGTCCATCAGACAATAAATGTACTGTAAGCTGGTCCTGCTGTGTTACCCTGGAATGTAATTAGTACGGTTAGCAATGTAGCCAAGAGAACACATATAGTAGCTACTGTGGGACATAACACCTTTAATGTGTCGAGTATACTTCACAAAAATAGTCTTATCTTTAATCTATAAAATACAAAATGCCAGGAACTTAAACATGGTGGTACAAGGATCTCACTTCCACCATGGCAAGGAACGTTCAGGCCCAAGGAAACACAGCAAGGCTATTACAAGGCTACTACCAGCACTTGGTTATGTTAGCCATTCGATTCGCTCCAGGGCCTCTTATAGTAAAACTGTAGATTCACAGAACCCAGTCATGCATAGTACAGCAGGTCTCCAGAACAGGAGAAAGCTCCAGCCTTTACCAGTATGGGATATTCCCTGTCCATAAGTAGCATTTCCCAGTAATACCAGAACAGCTGCTGTATTGATCCCGGTACCAGGACAGCAGTAACACTGGACCATGGATTTCTGTGTTTGCATTTCAGCCCATGCAAATCTCAATCTCCTCCAATCACACGCATACTTACACAACACAACCGTGCATGCATGCACAATTCTTGGACACACACAACGCAACAGAAACAGTAAATCACAACAGAACATGTATGCACATAACCTACACATGGCATACAAAAAAAGTAGCAACCGTTGGAGTGAATGCACCTACATGCACACTGAACGCAGCACAAGTAACAATGTGCATTTTGTGCTTTTGGGGCAGGGTGGGAAACAACACTTCAACACATGCACACAGCAGTTGTTGGTGACGTCACAACGACTACGTCCACTTACGTATATACAGCCTATGGTTAGGACTGCAATTTGGCCTCCATATTTTGTGACCAAGCTCCATGTATTAATTCAATAGGGACAAATAGAAGAACTGGTCCCAAAATGCTCGAATACTCCCAATGGAAAGGTTGATGTAAAAACATTGGTGGAACGAGTCAAATATCTATGTTTACACATTAACATGCAGATACAGAGTGTCCAATTTCAATCAAATATCCAAAATAACACGTTATCACATGTGACAAGACAGAAAGTATCCAGAGAGGCTGTCACACTGCAGAGACACGTCACACTAAATGTCCTAATGCTCTTGCAAAAACCTGTCTCTTTAGGAGAGTTCGGCTTTGAAATCTTGAGCAGAACTTTGATCAACCCAACTCACAGGTAGCAGGCTGAACCCGGACTCAAAGCGAGACCTGCCACTTTTGAATCTCTTTGAACTCGTATAAAACGAAACACATTTCCAACAGTGTGAATAGGGCCAGAGCAGGATTCCCCTGGAACGGAGAGATGCGGTTCTCACAAACAGTGGCCGCTGGTCCCCCACAAGCAGCAGTAAACATAATCACTCACAGAATCGCCCAAGGTGGAAGCACTTGGTCTTTGGTCTTTGTGTGGCTACCAATCCCATGGCATATGAATTAACATCACTATTTTCCACCACAGGGAGAACAGGGAGGATAAATTCATTCAGCATGTGAGAGCTTAGGGCCAAATGACTGGATAATTGCTGGTGGCTGCTTTTTAGTGTCGGCCGTGTTTTGTTTTGGTTGTTTTGAAGAGGAGGGGAGCCGACGCAACGCCGGGGTTTGTCGACGTGGACGCTGCTGAGGAGGTAAGACTGGCCGTTCGTCTGCGCTGGTCCCCCTCAACACGCATCTACACACGGTGCCACCCCCCCCACCAACCCATCCACACACACCTGCCTGTGTCCATCAGCGCCTTCTGAGACAGAAGCAAGTGTAACCAACTTCATATTTGGAGAAGCACGGATGAGGCTAAAACAAAAAAAAGACCAGAAAACAATCATAATATCATAATCACCTGTTTCTGCCTCCAATCCTACTCAGACTAAAATTGATTTTTAGTTTTTGCTTATAGTAATTCCAACACAAATTTTTTACTATTTTATTTTAATAATACATGCCGCTGCACATTGCAAACTTAGCCTACAGTAGAACTACATTAAAAAGTAAAGCAATTCAAATTTCATACACACCTCACATACTGCACATAAAAGACAAAATAATATTTTAGTATTGTCTTCTATATTATACAATATGTATATTATAATAGTAATAACTGCATTGTGAGTAAAGAGGCCTCTCCTCAGTCCCAGCTGATGTGTTTATGTGTAGGACTTAGACCTGGAGATGTCTTTAGCAGGGCATTTCAGCATATTTAAGGATTCACTGTATGGGAACTTTACAAGACCATGAAGATTAGAATTATCATATTCAGTAGAAATGGAAATGCTACAAGGCAGCAACATGTGTATCCAAACCACTGGACTATAACAAGGTACTCTCTAGACTAATGAATGAATGTCTACAAAACTGCCTGTGTCTGTGTGCTGTGTCTGCACTTTCATAAAAACATCCTTTAAATACATTAAAGACTCATGACAGGTTTGTTTTGTATCTCATTCTCAGGAAAACATCCTCCGTCTGAGTCATAGCAGGTTAGTTTTACCCCATCTACCTTTTAACCTCCACCTTTTTAATTAGGACGGCTGGGATTACAGCGTTCATCTGCTTCCTCGCTGTTATTGAGGTGCTGCAACCTTTGACCTCAAAGTTGTCTCTACAGCCTGTAATGGGTTGAAACAAGGTCCACCGCTGGAGCAGTGCGGGGTGTGCGCTCAATTTAACAGATATACTAAAACACACACACACACACACACACACACACACACACACACACACACACACACACACACACCTTGGGGGATCTGTCGGAGGCAGGCCCAAAGGGAGCTGCTGGGGTGTGAGGCACCCTGCTTTAACAGCTGGGGAGAGATATTATCTCATAACAGCGGGCCTGGAAATGGATCCTCCCCAGATACAAGCAGCCAGGAGTGTAGGTTCATACATTCATGCATACTAGGGCTCTGGGAGTGAGCCTCATTGTCGGGAGTTAAGACTGTGACCTAGCTCTTAAAAGCTCAAGACCCCCATCTCTCTCCTTTCTTTTTCTTCATCTTTTTTTCCCCTCTCTTAAAGCCATATCTTTTCTTTACACTTTACCACCTTCTTTCTCACCGTTGCCGTTTTCCCTGGAACTTTCTCCGTCCCTAGAACTTTTCATTAGTTCTATTTTATCCCGCAATGTTGCGTCTGTGAGGATGTTTGTTGAGTATTTCAATAAGATGATTGAGCTTGTGCATCCTTGTACACTTTTGCAGACATTTAATTAAGATTAAAATTGTCTGAGCCAGCGTAAAAATAAAAAAATTGAAATCTAATATGACGACATCTTTCTTTCCAAAACACTTTTGCAAAAGTAAATATCTTTCAAAGGCCATAATCCAGCCCCAATCAAACAATGCTGTTCTTTGTGAGGTGCAGTAAAGTGGTGGAGTAAGGCAGGCAAGGAATCCATGGCCCTGTAGGAGGCATGTGGTCAAGTGGCCTTGTTGATAAGAGCCATCACTGTGTGATTAATCACAGACACATCCCCCGCTCTCCCTGGCTGATTTACACTGGTTAGAGACACAGATCATCCCAAAAACATTATTACTAACAGTGTAACAAGTAATACCTACATTTGAATCTGAGGCAGACCTCTGCAGGCTTGGGCTACAACAAGTCAGTGGATTTTAATCCAAGTGTTTGGTCTCTTTAGCATTCTTAGCCAAAAGAAAAAAAAGAAAAAAATTCTCTGTAGTGTAATAGGTCCTAATCTCAGTCCTCACTCTGTGGGCCCATCCTCCCCCACAGAGGCCACGCCTGCCCTGGTGGTCAGGGAGGCGGAGTAGCCTCGCTGGCCCCGGGGGCCATCACTCACCTGCGGGCAGGTCCGGGTCGCTCGGGGCAGCCTGCTGGAGGCGGCGGGGCTTGGCCACGGCCTTGGAGCTGTCTGAGACACTGCGACTGGTGGAGCTAGAGCCGCTCTCATGGTCGTCCTGTGGACAAAACACAGAAGAACGCCCGTGAGTATAGGAAGGGAAGTCAACACAGGTTAGGATAGTTGTTTTCAGTTATAGCCACATTATACGAATACTTCATTTTACTATAGTGGACAGTACGGGAGTAGCAGGTGAGTGTCAGCAAGCTAATCCTTGTAATGAACATAAGGCTTTGACTATTGTTATTTCTATGCATCCACCTTGTTATCGTGTCTGTGTTAATCTGAGCAACCACACACAATTACTCCACTATCTGTCAAATCCTTCTAGACATGTAGCTTAGTCTAGTGTCTTTTTCTGCACCACAGATGTCACTCATACAAACTGTGGTGACATGTTGTTGGGCAATGGCACAAGAGTTTTTTGCAGGTTCAAACTTAAGATACAAAGAACAATTTATGTGTTGATGGCTAATTCAATTCGCCCCAAAATCCCTAATTTTCTTTCCATTACCTTGTGGAGCTTAAGATATTAGCAAGCAGGCTAGCACACATCTCCCTCCACACATGAGCAATATCGATCACCAAACAAAAGTCATGTAACCAGTCTTATCTAACTGCCTTATCTTGTTAATGAGGGTAATCCAATTACTGGTGTGCAAACTGTGCATATAAGGTGAAAATCCTTTCTCCTGCGCGGCTGTGAGCTTAGGGAAAAGAAGAGTGATCAGTGATTACACACCACCGTTTCTGAGCCTTCCTCCCATCCCCATTTAACAACCATCACCGTGGGCTCTACAAATAAACTCTGGTCTTTGGATGAGGGTGAAGGTCCCTCCTCCACAACAGCACATGTCATCTGCACTCACCGACCAGCGGCCTGTTAAGCCCAGGAATGCAAGTACGAGGTGTGTGTGTGTGTGTGTGTGTGTGTGTGTGTGTGTGTGTGTGTGTGTGTGTGTGTGTGTGTGTGTGTGTGTGTGTGTGCGCGTGGGAATGACGAAGAAATGGACATCCCCTTCAGAGATGAGCCTGAAGATAAACAAAATCAGCCAAGATTCGGGGATGAGGAGGTTATTTATTGGTTCAGCTTGTAGAGTGCTCCAGACATGAGGTGCAATTAAAACAATAGGTACACGAGGACTAAAGAGGACTGACAGCTAAGGACTTTTACTAGATCTACTGCAGGGGTAGACACAATTAAGCGGAGCAAATCCACAAAATGCACACAAAAAAAAAATATAGCAATATGTTTAATCCCTCTCCTAAAGCGTCAAGCAGAAAAACAAGGCTCTCGTATCTGATGTCATCAAGTAGCAAGTCCTGGAGAAGCTCCATTAACGTTGTGGACTTGTAAAGTTTCTACTAGCAGATTGTCACCTTCTCCAGAGGGTCTTGGTCATGGTTGCCAAGTTTTAGCCAAGGCTCGCTGTCTTCCTTCCAAGTTCTAGGAGGAACTCTCATGTTCACAGCTTTTCAATCAGCTCATTATCCGACATTAAATGTGTCAAATCTGTTTTTGCGTGCAGACGACAAATGTTTGTCAAATTTAGAATCCAGCCAGCACTACTGAAAAGAACCCATGAATGATGAATTTGGAGGACAGGGGAGAACGACCTATTACATCAAAATCAGGGCACAAAAGAACTACTATGACTACTATAGCTAGAGTTCTACTCCTCTACTGCTAGGTATAGCTGAACAAATACCTCATATTCAATGTCAACGTAGACAAAAGGCTGCAACAGAGGAAGGTAGGAAGAAAAGAAACCAAACACATTAGAACCATTCTTAAAAAAGATTGGAGAAATCAGAAAAAAAAGGTGGAGAGTTGAGTGAGTTTGCCCCCAGTATGGCATTGATTAGGGGTTACTGCATCACCGTGACCTTTTCACAGTCCGCCCGGGCACCGAGTTAGTCAGACGATCCGGACAAAGACAGGGGGCAATCACATGTGTTTGGCATTTAAACGGTGGGATCAGAGTGTCTCATGAGTCACCTCTTATCCTGGCGAATGTAAACACGGAAGGTGTCAAGACCAAATATATTTGGCTACTCGGTGCACACGCACTTCATCCATGCAGACTCAAACGAGCAGACGAAAACCCACACCGACACCTTCCGTGCGAGTCGCATGCTGTACATACATATATACACTCACCCCAACACAATTAACACACATTCCCTGGTTCTGACACTGTTTAATGAGCCCTTTTCTCTCTGTGTGGTTGAGTAATGAAGATTAGGTTTTAAACATACTTTGCATAATTTGAGTTGTGGACACACTTGAGAGAGAGAGAAGCGCGTATCCCCCAGTGCGGTAACGTAAACACGCAATTGCCAAAAGAGACGAGCGAGGCTCCGGCAGAAATATTTACACTTGCCTTCAGTAAGGGCCTTTGCGGTAGGGCCGCACTATGCAGGCAGTTCTCTCCCCATCAGTGAGCGGTGGGAATTGGTAAACACAAGGAGAAGAATAATAAATACTTCATCAAGGTTCCAGAGAGTAGAGATTGAGAGAAAAATAAGATGTACATTTTGTTGCTCATTATTCACACTTCATTTGGTAACTTGTCCTCACTTCTAACGCTGCATTTGCAATATTTAAAGATATAACAATTCAAAAAAAAAGAATCTTTTAGACGAGGTAAGTTTATGAGACGTTCTCACATGAGGTGTAACAATAAAAAATAATACAATCTTTGAGACCAGGTAAGTTTAAAATGAGGCGTGCTCACATGTTGAGGTGTTTAGTTTACATCACAATACACTAGTCCAGCACATCACAATTAGAAACAGTCCCCCTCCCCTGCAGACTCTCGTATCTATACCTAAAGGAATGCTGGGCCCTGCAGGCCAAGAGTACATTGAGTTCAACGGCTCAAACTGCCACTAAAGAACAAGACTGCCAAATTTGGAAGTAGCGCAATTAAGCGCTCAATGTCACCGTGGGCAGTGAGCAATTCTCCAGAGGGGAGAAATGCCTTTTCAGAGGGAAGCCCTGGGACAAATGAAGCCCGCCTCAGCTGCTGCCGGGTAAACCGATCCCTCCAATGCCACAGCAGGGCACAGGACGAGGGAGGGGTGGAGGGATAGAGAAGGAGGGAGAGAGAGAAGGACCAGGAAAGGAAGGAGGGGAGGGGGGTTGCTTCCCCTGCAGGCACGTCAACTCAGCTGTTGACCAAAGATGACGGTAGCAAAAAAAAAAAAAAGGAGGGACAAGAGGCAAAGAGATAAGTGGAAAAAAAAACAGAGCGAGAGAAAGTGGAGACCAAAAGTGAGACAATGAGACCAGAACAAAAGCAGAGGGGGAAAAAAGGGGTCCTGGCAGTGTGAGTGACAGGTAAGGGGGACCCCCTACTCAGAGGGTAAGTGGGCACCCATGGAGGGTTAGGGCACAGGAAGGCCAGGCCTGACCTCTGTCCCCCTTGCAGACGTCTGGCCCAGTCAGGGACCGGGAGGCGGTGCGTTGAGCCCGTCTGGAGGGTCGACCCTCATCGGAGCTGCTCAACACATTAGCCGAAGCTATTAAAAACAGCACCTCTGCAGATACTGTCACAGTCGTCCTATACAAACAAACGAGCTGTAACTCTCAGACACCAGAAACCAGTCACGTCTCAACTGCCACAGGCCACGCCGTGTATGTGTAAATTGGGATTTTGAGTAAGTAAAACTATGAAGAAAAAAAAAATACAAATATGTTTGGTGAAGTGGACCATTTCAGGTCACAGCAGGCAGACATTTGAACAGTGTGATGACACCTAATGGGATGTAATATGTAATAGTTTTCCAGGCTTCTGTTTAAACCGTTTCAAATAGAAGTTTAACATACAATTTAAAATCATTTTAGCCTACTGGAAATAATGTATACATTACTCAGTGTAAAGTGTGGGGGGGAAACAGAATAATGGTTTGACTGCTATTTCTTGCTATTTGAGGCTTTCACTTTGACATCTGTTGGCCCAAAACAGAACAAAATTGCTACAGTTTGTTTTTATTCCCAACGTACATTTCTTGAAAAATAAAATATGACATTTTCTTATTTTTTCCTCCACAAATTACAAAGCAATTTTTCAATTTCAGTTGAACACACAGGGAAAAGAAAGTGTTGGCAGAGATTAGCAGTCGACTACCCCGCATGCCTGCAACCGCCTGATCTTTGAAAGCCAAACATTTTTAAAACTGGTCAATTTCACACAGTTTTAGCAGATTAATGGCTGCACGCCGAAGACCATTGCTGGATAAACACGCTCTTTGTTATTGTTGTTTTTTCCTCTGCAGGTTGCCGAGCGAACTCATGCTGACATCAAAGCAGCGGGCCTGGAGATTGGAGGCCAGGCAGTGGAGGGCGAACGCCTATGGAGTGAGAAAATAAATGAAGGAAACCCAATAGCTCCTTATCTCAGACAGACCCCCCCCCCCCCTCAAAATCACTCATATACACACACAAACACAGACACACTCACTGGGTCTGACAAGCAGAGGCCCTGTCCCCCATGTCAGGGCCCACAGAGCACCATCCCTGGGGAGGATCCAGCAATCAGACTTCCCTCCTAACAAAAACACTCACAGACGACACATTTTGCCATATAATAAAAGAAGAGCTCTCTAACATTGGCTGCCAGGGAATGGCACAAACCCCACATTATCAGCCCTTTTCATCTTCTTGATCTACAAGCTATGTGGATGTGATCGTCTTTGTCCCTCTGCTTATTCCAGACCTCCTCCTCTCACCCATAACCAGCTAGTCTGAAGCTTGTTTAAACACCGATGACCCTGGTTCCTATACAAATGGCTTCCAGCTGGCACCGAGGGGGAACGGAGACGTGAAAAGTGGACCCGTCGTTTTCTCACATACAGTCACGGTTTGGGACGGTTCCAGCGATGTCAAAAACGGTACGCGGCCATTGATGACGACCCCCGCTGGAATGTAAGCTGGAGAGAACGAAGCTCATCGCGGGCCGACTCAAATTACCTTTCCTTTAACGTCCCTTGGCTTTCGAACACATCCATCAGCCCGACTAAAAATTAGCTGCTAATGGGTTTTTAATGAAACTGTAACAAATGCAGAAAGCCATTACACCATGATTAAAGATTCTCCTCAAACGGAGGTAGACCAGAGAGGGCCGCCGCCAGCCAGAGCTGCAGGACAGGATTTCTCACTCTCACTACACAAGCAAAAGTTCTCAATACTACCATTGCTGCTCTGCAATTCACATCCAAATACTAACACATACAACTACACTACGAATGTACACTAAAGACAAATTCTTACATGCAACACCACGCAGTCCCACACACTAAACATAGAGACCCACACTGAAAAAAAGCGCAGCAGGGCAGTGCAGCTGGAATCCATGGCATTGGAGGGATTAGAGCCCAGATGAATATCACATCGTGTGACATTCTGAATAATTATCTCAATGAAAACAGGTCATTACAAAAATGTGCTCTCTCTCCTTTTCCCCCGTCTTTGAGTAATTAAATCCACTACTGAGAAAGAGAATCCCCACATTCACTGCCTTCTGTGTTCTGCAGTAATGAAATATTACAGTCCTGAAGTGTACAAGATGTGCGTCAGTATTTCAACTGCCTGAACTGGTGTATTCTTCAGCTTTGTTTCTCTGAGCAGAGGAGAAAATCTGTGTGAGATCAGTATAACAGTAACAATGAAAACGCTTAGCTTACAAAGTAGTCCAAAAGAAAAGGCTACTTTCATGATTTTAGAATGTGAAGCGTTTCTATGACAAACCCAGCAGTGATGTTAAAATGCTGCTTAAACGATCACTGAACAACTTTTAGAAAATGACAATGATGGCACAGTTATGAAAGCAGCTAAAATAACTGTGCTACTCCCTGATGTTAAAATAAAGCCGTTATGATTCTCATACAAAAAAAGTATTTTTCAATTCATTTTTCTTTTGTGAAACCACACGCCACAACTATTCAGGACATACTGCATAACTGTCCGTCAAACAAAACAGCCTCCACTTCATATGAACGTGTGCATCCCTCTGTGGTTTACTTGAAACTGTCATTATTATTATTATTATATTATATTACAGATAGAATTATCTGTAATGTGTGTTTTTCAAAACCTTCATACTTGTATAACTACCGCAACCACAACAGAAAATAAACAGACCAGTGGGATTTCTGTAGAATCATTTCAAAAGGATGCGTACGAGCTTTGTAACACCAGAAGTGCAACGCAGCACATTTCATCCCTGCAAACTGTTACAATGAAAGCACGAGGTTACTGTAGCAAGCAAAGACAGAGCGTGTTCATTAAGGAGGGGGCAGCGGGGACGTGGAAAAGAGTCCAACGCCAAAAGGAGAATGCACAATTACAAAACTCTTCAGCTCTGAAGCGGCAGGAATCACGACAGCACTGGTGATGTCATGCTGGAGGTCTCTGCCAACGGTGCCTCCACTGTACCCAAGTCAAACCGGCTATGTCTAATATCTGCCTCCAACATGCCCAGAACAACCACCAAGACAAACAGGGATCACAGTTATGGACTAGACCCTCCGGCAGCAGCGATGAGGGACTTCTGACTTCTTAGAAGAGGTCGACCGATTTTTATAATAACGGTAGTTTGGAGCAGGAAAAAGACGATTAATCGGCCAATAGCAAGTTCAATCATTGACTGTATTACAGTTGTATAAACTGGATAAACAGACTGAACATCTAAGTCAAAGAAATAATACCTAAATAAATAAATCTCAAACACCAAATTCAAAGTAATTATGAATACATCTGGAACAAGCTAACATAAGAACTCTAGGTGAGAGGCTTATTATTTTTTAGAAAGAGAGAAGTGAAAGTGAGAGTAAAAGGTTTCTCAGTGCGATGTCAGCACGCGTTTATTAAAAATGGCGGATGCAAAAGTAGCCAACAGAAGTAAAATCCGCTATAAATCAGTTGTTCTTCACAGCATATTTTATCATTAGTAAAAGAACACCCTGAAGTACAATGTGATGGATTACATTGTTAGAGTATGTTCCTTTTAGTCACACTGCTCTGAGGCTTGTGACTGGCCAGTTACACTGTTAAATGTCTCTCTGAAAAACCATTCATGTTGGTGCATATCTCCGGGGTTAGGAGGCTCCCAAAGTGTGCCATCTCATTTCATGAATGGATAGCTACATGGCTGGATTATTTGGAAGAGAGAACACCCAATTGGTAAGGAAGTTAAACGGTTGAATGATTTCTATTCCTCCCGGTCTGCCAGGCTTGTAATGTGGACAAAGACCTGATGTGCATCATATGTTCAAGAGATAACTTTTTGTGAAAACGGGTGATATATGACATGCCAACTGCTTGTCTGCCTGCTGCAAAATCAGCTCTTCACTTGGACCAAAATGGTTTCGCCAATATTTTCTAAGGCTATGGCCAGAAAGAATAATGCTGTGAAGGTTTTTGGAGTTTTTAAATGGAGTGGAGAGCTGCTTTCTGAAAAGCGTATATCTAATGTAAAACTCTGTCATGCATTGGAAATTGTTTGGAAATAGGCAGGCACTTTAAAAAAAATACTTGGCAGGTGTTTGGAGGAACCATCTGTCAGTCGGGAGACGAGCCGTCAGTGCCGCTCTTTACTCTCCAGGGCCCAATCCCAACGTCCCCCTACAGCCTCAAACCCTGAACCCTCAGGGACTCACTGATGTCACCTGGTAAGTGGTTGAGTGTGAGAGAAGTGGTGTAAATATGAATGGGACAGCACTTTGCTGCAACATATTACGTTACTATGAAAACAACAAAAAATATGATGTATAATTGTGGGTATTTATTTTATACTTTGTACTCTCCGATTTGAACATCTTCCTGTCTCTTTTCTCACAAGATGAGAGGTCATTTCATATAATCTATTTACTCATTTTTGTCAAAACAGATTCAATGACAAAATAAATAATAATAATAATATAAATAAATAAATATCCTCTGATTTCATGTGTTTTATGTTCCATATTTAACCCTTAATGTTTCTGAGTACATTTAACATGACTTTTTTTTTTTTTTTTTTACATCTCCATGTGTCCACTGGTTACCCCGTGTTTAACATCACATTGCAATGATTTGTGGGTAATTCCAAAGTCAGCATCCTATGCGGACTTACTACAGAAAGGGTTCCTAAAGGGCTCAAAATGTCTGCCAGAGAGCCCTCAAACACTCGATGATTTGACAGAACTAAACCCGTAAGGGTGGAGATTGGGATTGGGCCCAGGTGAGATGTAACTATTACAGCACCTCTTCAGAAGCTGTCATCAGAATGAAGAGTATCCTCTCTGTGTCGTCTCACACACACACCTAAGCCACACCCATAGCTGCCAGTAGCTCCACACAGGACACTCATTGGTCCGTGCTCAGGCTTGCCGCACACGGACGCATTACTAGAAGCCTGATAAAATGGATTTTTGTGTGATATGTGATCCCGCAATTCTCGCGTAACCTTGTGACATCGCAAGAATCCAGCTGCCGTGCAAGCTAAGTATTTAGCAGTTGTTTAGATTATTCTAACGGGAGTTAATCACATGCACAGATATTTTCAGCCAAAGCAGACCTCATTATGAGCATGGAGCCTCCACGTACGTCCACGCGTAACTTGTGGCGACTGCACAGCCATCGGACACCGACGAGGCTCAGTTCTGCCTCGTGTGATAGTTTGTAAAATCTTCTATCTGCCTACTAAGAGACAGAAGAAGATCTGCACACTGTACAAAGTAAAACCACCTGAACTGTAAAGACTCACAAACCCAGCCTTGAGCTTAGTGCTCTTTGACAAGGACCTGTCCTACATCAACCCACTAACAGGTAACAATCCATCCCACCACTGTCCTCTATAAATGTGACTGTTTAAGTGAATTTGAGCTCTACTATGGACCGACATTCTGTCATATTGGTTTAAACTTATAAACTAAGTAATATCAGCAGAAACCTATCTTGTGTTTACGGTACAGTAGCTGTTGCTGCTCCAGTTAAAGTGTGCACGATTCATAATTAATCTAGTAAATCTCAAAGCCAGAGTATTCACGCATGAAAGCGGTTTCTTTGTTACTAAATAGCTGTTTTGCTTGTTATTTCTCAGTAAGCAGGTCAGCAGTAAGACATTTCAAAGCAGAGGGAGCGCTGAGGTCACCGTTCTTTCATCCCCGCTAACAATGTTTGGTTTTCCACAATTGCCGTTCAAACAAAAAGATTTGAAGTCCAAGTTAGTCTAATCCCAAGACTTGATTAAGGGCCAAGAGCGAGGCCTTCAGACAGACAGGCTAGTGACTAGTTCTGATGTAGGTTCCGTGATGGAATTTGGAACCAGGCTGAACGGTCTGGATCACTGCTGTCTCCGTTTTCCTTTCATTGGAGCCCATTGAAATTCTGCCCAGTGACCTCTTGATGTTAACATGCCATGTTCCCTGGTGACCTGCAATGCACTTTTAGTATTATTGCACCTGACACGCATAACTTTTGTCTCACTGCTGAAAAGCAGCACAAAAAAAGAGTGACGGAAACAACGGTTAGAGAACAAAAAGCCAAGACAGAAAAGAGGGAGAGTGTGTGTGGTGAGAGGGGGGGACAACGACACACAGGGAGAGAATGGGAAAGAGGGAGAAATTGTTCCTGATTTAGATCTGAGAGGCTCTGGTCCTTCAGATGTCTCCATCAGCTAACCACAAGCCCAGGCTGAGCATGTGAAGCATGCTGCTTACGCTGGCACAGCTACCCCCCAATGCTAATAACTGCAATGTGTTAGCTACAATAAAACACTCCAGGCAGACCACGCACGCACACACACACACACACACACACACACACACACACACTTTAGTTGAGTCCACTAGGACACACATGGGAGAATTCCCATGCACTTTTATCCAACCTGTTAATTTTTAATCCAAACACTAACTAGTCCCCAGTTATACTGTATATAATGTGGTTAATCTATTCAAGTAAAACATTGTTAATTTCGGACAAGAAATGAATAAATAATCTTTACACACGGTAAAGAAAATGAGCATCCTAGAGAGATATTTCTATCTTATTTTGGCGAGTTGCTGAAAAGCTAGCAGTCAGGACCTGATGTTACCATAAACCGCCATTCATCTGCCGAAAAGTGAACCATCCCCGTTGCGGGCTTCGCCCGTTTCTTCATACACAATATTAAGTACATTATACAAGACATAAGCACCCCTTGAACGATGTAAGCGCCATCCTCCAGGAACGGTGCTAGCAGTGGCTGAGGCTACTCTGACAACTTAATTGCACATGTGAGGTGCAGCTGGAAGGCATGCACTGCGGAGGCCTAAGTGTTCTTGGAGAGTATCAGTGTTCTGAAACCAGCAAGATAGAATAAATCAAACGGAGCGAAATGGGAGAGGACTTTCCGTCAGTGTTGAGAAATACCAAAGCCATATTGCAGGAGGTTTCGAGCACGCAAGCGGAATGCAGCAGGCCTTGTGTTTGCATTGCTTTTCATACACCGGGTTCCAGAGCAACTGAGGTGCTGTCATCATTCATCAGCTTACTTGAGAGATGGAAAACTGTCAACCTTACTTTGGAAAAAACAAATCATTTCAATTTCGTCGTCGGAGCCGTAACCAAGTTCTTGACCGGGGATCTCAGGTCTCCTCTTGTCTTCATCAGCGTAATGAAAGAACACATTTTTCAATTCTTAACTTAAATTTGAATGGCAAACGAATAAAACAAGAGGCCTGCCCCTGGACAATAGCCAGAAGGCAGTCCACATTGAAAATGTGAAAGGTTAAAAATAACATTTTAAACAGCTTAAAATTTAGTTTGAAAATGTAAAATGGGAAATGAACATTTCAATTGTTAATATCTGTAATACCTGCTTTCTACTCATGTCTGTAATGTTACTAATCTTTATGTCCGAACACATCGCTGGGAGACAGAACAGCTTGCAAAGTTGTTTTATTAACCCTTTGTTTCTGCTCAGGCTGGTTGGGCTTGTTTTGAGCTGCTCAAAAAAGTTTCACATCTTTCCCCAATTAAAATAGAAATCCCAGCATGCAAAGCTGAAGGAGCACATTGGAATCTTCTTCTCTTCAGGGAATGTGTTAAATATCTGCAAGTCGTAATAAGGGGAAGAAAACCCTGAGTTCAAGCTTTTGTACCGCTGCAAACATTTAAGCCACAGCTGAAAATCTCAAGCCTTACTTTCAACTTTCCAGATATTAATATCAGTTTTATGAAATGTGAATATGATTATACCTCATACCCGTACTTAATATCTCTCTGATGCTGTATCTCAAACAATCAGTATTCCAATATCTCTGCTCTCTGTTCTCTTGTCAACTGGAAATTATTACTGTCAAAATGGTTTTATGAAAGATTAGGAGCAACTCTGCATGCAAATTTGTATCACATTGGTAATAACAAGCAATATGGCAAATGTCAAGCCAGGGCCATGCACTCGTTCACGATCTGCATGTTTATTATCTTTTCAGCTAACCATATGCCTTCTCCACACAATCCCCTTCTCGTCCCTCCCCCAGCGTGGAGAGTGACACGTTGTGCAATTGTTCATATTACATTCTTCTTCTCTTACCCACACATTACAGGCGCCCTGGCCGGCCAGCATAAAAGCAAACACCACGGAGTCCGCCACATTGTGGGGCAAATGGAATCTACCTCATGTACCAACACACAAGGAAGAGTGGGGCAGCTCCTTCTGTATCAGATCAGCACTCCTCTGGCTTTAGGGATCATTAAGTGTTACATCTAAAATGTGTTGTGGATAGAAGATCTATGGATAGAGCTGAATTTAGTATTGGAAAAAAAAGATTTACACTCTACCAAATAGCCTGCCACTGATTGGTTCTGCATGCGAGATTTTTCCGGTTAACATGCCCTGCCTTAAATGGCGTCATCATTTCTAAAATAAGAGTGAAATTATTCATAGGTCAGAAGGGGTGAGGGTCTGCTAAATGGAGCACACACTCACCCTGAGACATAAAACACAGACCACCCACAGTTTGTGTAACATGGAGTCATACAGGCCTACCTTTCTCAACTGAGAAATTACACACAGAGGCACTCAGTTACCATGTTACTCCTTTTTGTCACGTTCTGTCTCACCCAAAAGTAAATATCCATCTCTATAAATGTGGTTACATGAAGATAAATATAATGATAAATGACCCAAATCTGGTTGCCTTAGTCTGTGCAGCACCCAACAAACTAACTGAATCAAACTAATGAAATGAAAGCCTGTTGTGTCCCACTCACACACGCCATGCTTTAAAGCAACATAAAGTGGTAAACGTGCTCCCTAATTTAATGCAACATCTCCCCGTAGTGTCTGTTTAGATTTAAAAGCATGTGCTGTTCCTAATTGCGACACATTATCTCCTCAGAATGTCTGTCCAAAGAAAGCACTAATAAAGCAAACATTAGCCCTAATTGCGAGGTAATCGTTTCCCAGACTGCAATATCACCGGGAGCACCCGGCTAGTAATGCGCTCCATTGAGGGATTGCTGTAGTCCGGATGGCCTGAGAGCAGGGATTAAATAGTAGAGCAGCAGCATCCTGCCCAGCATATTGATCACCACTTGACTCACTGGGCGCAGGAAGCCGTTGGGCTTAATCCCCCCCCCCCCCCCCCCTCCTCCCCGACAGCTTTCCTGTGTCTGAGGAGCTGAAGTAACCTCATCCCACCAGGAAAACCAAAACGTCATCAAACCTCAAAGACAATGCGGACTAACGCTGTGGGTTGTGCAGCGTTGGCTGACTCACGGTGGTTGGTGGCTGAGAGCACTTGTGGATCAGTCCAGAAAGCTCAACAGAGACCAGTGCAATGGGTCCATTTATGTTAACAACTTAAATGAGGGGACAGACACGTAGAGCATAGTGAATTACATGATTGGTGTCCTAGAATTGTGTTTTGTTGGAAAACATTCATTTGGCTCATAGCTGCATGACGCTTGACTTTTGCTGTTCATTCTTCAACAGACTTACTGACCAGAGAAATGTCAGCGCCATAACAACATCGAAGCCTTCCTTCTACTGAAGGAGCCTGTCACCCAGTGGGTGCGTCTGAAGCTAGCAACGTACAGAACACGTGACAAAGACAGAGGGCACCCTCATCTCTGAACATAGTCTCCTCCCCGATGTCATCAGATCCAGTCTCATCTGTAATATCTCCAAATGTGGCCAATATGAGACAAAATGTTGATGTTATGCACACCCCATCCGGATATGATACAAAACAAGAGACAATTGTTAGAGGGCAAATCTGTAGATGGGTCATAAAACAAACAATGCAAGTGGGATTTCACAATAAGTTTACATAAAGGCCTGATAAACTATAAACCGTCTGGAGGTTTCGTCTTCATGGCCATTGAAATACTGCCATTTTATGATCAAATACAAGCAAATATAGAGAGACCTACACACAAATCCTTTCAGAACCCCTCCCAAGCACATACGCTCTGATGTTCAATCCACTTCTGTCTCTCTGTAGTTGTCTTTGTCTCTCATCAGAAAACTTGCTTCGGCTTCCAACCTGCCCGAGGAATCCACAGTGTGCCAACATTACTGCATCTTTTTATTATTTACAGTAAGAGATGGGTCTTGTTACCGCTACGGGGGGTTGGATTCAAGGAAAGTGGATTCTCCGAAGCGCCGTGTCTGCACCCTCTGCCTCCTCAGTCCTGAAGACAAGGCCCCGCTGAGCTGATGATCAGACGGATTTACGGTGCAATCTCTGTAAGCCATTTGCTCCCTGCGAGCCGGAGAATCAAAGGCAAGATTTCCGGATGGCATTGGGACAGAGATTATCCAGTTTGTGCTATCTGATTGCAAACTTCCACAGGGCTGTTTTCTTTTACTTGTTTAACTTTTTCCTTTGTTTGCGCTGACTTGTGAAAGAAGAGCTGCACAGGCACAAACTGACTGGCTCTCATTCTGTCAGAGGAGACAGTGAAGTTACACTTGATTGAATGTTTGATGTTTTTACTTGATGACAGGAGGACAATTCCTCGTGTTTTTCATTGTCACTAAAGAACATGTTCACACTCCGTCAACGAGAATGACATATCTCAATTCAACCCAGGAAAAAGTAAACAGACCACGAGAACAAACCTAGCACAGACGCTGGGAACAGACCATACATCCCAGGTGTCCTATTTAGTGGGTTGTGAATTCTACCACTAGGTGGCAAATCCACATGTTGAAGCAGTAGCATCTGCAGAATAACTCATCGACCAGGTCACAATGATTCAAAACCTGTGTGAAACTTGACAACTTGGGGAAGGGAAAAAGTCATACATCACAATATTTTTTACCAAATACCTCGATATCGGTACTGAAACCATATTGTATTGCATTGGTGCTTTCACTAAATATTTACACAATCAGATTTTTGATAAATAATCAGCAGTAATGGATACACCAGTAGTTGATTTAATGACTAAGTAAAGGTAAATATAACAGCAGAGTGATGTAAAATTACATCACTCAACTGTAATGCAGCCTTTAAAACCCGGGAAAGACAACACTTATGCCATATTACCATATTACCATATTCAAAATCTAAGACGATATCTAGCCTTGACAATCGATATATTGCCCGGCCCTATCTTGGGGCTTTCCAGAAGGGGGTTCCCTAATTCACATGTATTACCCATTATTTAGGAGCAATGAGGTCTGGTGGTGTAAAGCCCTAAAAATAGTTTGGAAGGAATCTAACAGAAGAAAGGGCCTACTTGGACCATATGCCAAACCAACAAGTCTCAGAGGCACCTCCCCAAATCGTCTTGAGGCAATGCATCAATCAGAACCTCCACATCAGTGGCAAACGCACTCAGCGGCCATAAAACTCCCAGATCAAGCAGCGAGCCGAGCCAAAACCAGAAAAGCTCTCCTCGGTAAACCCAAGCCCTTATCTTTGTCTCGTAAAAAAATAAAGGGTGCCTGAGAGTGTTACAATCCACTGGAACTGCTGTCCAGCACAGTACCT
Organism: Cebidichthys violaceus; assembly: GCF_023349555.1. Classification (NCBI taxonomy): domain Eukaryota; kingdom Metazoa; phylum Chordata; class Actinopteri; order Perciformes; family Stichaeidae; genus Cebidichthys; species Cebidichthys violaceus. The sequence continues at coordinate 9,132,218 of NW_027176927.1, forward strand.
CTCCGTCTTTGCTCATCACACCTCATCTGCAACATCTGGAGCAGTTTACATAGATGTCAAAAAAGAAGTGCCCGTAATTTTGCAACATTACATCAATGATAGCTGTTAGGTCTTTCATTAAGGCCGGAGTTCAATCTTGCCCATTCCTGTTACAAGTAGCCACAAATACAAGAACAAAACTCCTAAAAACAGCCGCACAGTAAATTCTATCTAAGGCTTTATCAAGCTCCTCATTAGAGGGGGAAGCTTGGAGGCAGGGATGCCTTAAATCAAATGCTCAGTCTCGCATCACAAAGCAGCTGAAATCCCCCACATGTGAGCTGAAAACGTTAAAATGACAACCGCCTAATGAAAAAAATTACCAAACATACAAGAAACTGTCCCGAATGGGAATAGTTTGGTGTGAAGCTGGTAAAACTGGAGATTGCTGCTAACTCCTTCCATGAGACTTCCACGAGGAGAAGAAGACGTGGAGACCTTATGGCTTCTATTAATAACTGCAGGTTCCAGAGGAGCCTCTGTATATGGAAAGACAGATTTTAAAAGCATTGTTTTATCCTGTGCAGCTCTTGACATTTTCAGATTGCTTTTTAATTTAGTACGGGCTCAGATCAAACAGTTCATTCATATCGAGTAACTCAAGAGGGGCCACATCCAGTGTGTCTTTGCACAAGAGGAAAGAAGTTAAAGTTGACTACTACAAAACCCTTTCATCCCCATGACCAATCTCCTGTTACATACATTGAGCGCTTAGGCATAGACCAGGGCTTAGTCTAATTTCACGTGGAGATGTCCACACTAATTATTCCACTCTTACAAGAACTACAATGATTTACATTTTTGGACTTAGAAACTGAGACTGAACAGAAAAGCACAAGAGCATAAAGCATCTACATGTACAATAAATCTGACAACTACAGAAAAGTGGTAGTGATTTGATGTGAACGGTGTCTAATCTTCAAACAATGCGGGCAGCGGGAACACGATCACTTCCTGAGCTTTGCTTCAGAGCCCCGTGTCACTTTAGGACATGAGGCACATATGAAACTTCATGTATTTTGTTTGTAAATGGCCTCCGGTTTGTAAAATTGAACGTCAAAAACAAGTTGACAATATTTTTTGTCTATTACTCTACTCTGTGCGCTACAATTCCTCATTACAGCTCATTTGAAGCAATTACACTGTCAGCAGGAGCAGTAATCTCCAACTGCTGATAAATGCCCAAATTTCCACATTTGCTGGAAACTATAATTGTGAGCTGCTCTTGGTGCTTTGCAGATGGGCCCTATTGAGCAATCTGAATATCCCGAATATTACCCAGTTCCTCTCGAGGGGAAGCCCGAACATTAAAAAAAGGTCCAAATAATTCCGCTCAAATTACACAGCCCTTAATGAACTTCAAAGGACGCACGGATGTTTTCACAGGCCAGCGCTCAGGCTTTAACAGTAATTAGGAAAACAAACCATATTAATGATATCATTTATCATTTCCACACTTTGGCCGCATGAGGCCCACCACAAAGTTCCTGTCTCTACTGGACAAAAGAAACACTAGAAATCTACTGAATATAAAATGTTCCATTTTCCATACACAGATCTGATTTTTTTCAAATCCTGTGGGCCATCACCCAAATGACTTGAGGGCTTCAGGGAGAACTGTCATGGCCCGGCTTTTTGCATACACCTATGCCAAACTCCCTGCAACCCTGCTGGAATCTGATTAAAACTGGACCAGGGCCTGACATGCACATGAACAGGATATCTAACCTCCAGAGAAATATAATCTCCTTTCTGTGAGACTAATGTGACAAAGGCCCACAGACCTTTTCCCTCAATCAAGGGAATTCTCTCTGGGCTGATCAAAGTGGAAAAGTGCCACCACAGAGATGACATGGCAAATTTTAGGATGTCAAAAGTGTAATAAAGATCAAATAAAAGTCACCTAACTACACAAATCTAAAGCATAGACTGGCAGTATTTTCTTGGCTAAAGAACAGTAGTCAGCCTTCCACTCATAGGAGAGAAGTGTAGCGGCTCATTTAAATTCCACATGCTAGAGGGACTTCTGCTGTACGTCTGGCTTTGCTCCAAATTATGTCTCACGGGTGTACATACCGCTGAATAATTTGTCCAAACGTCCTTTGCAATTCCCCCGAAATCTTCTTTTGACTGGAAGCCTTTTACAAAACATCTGTAACAAATAGTTGTTTTGAGTCTAGATGCATTACACCAGCACCGGTACCGGTACATGACCTAAAACTGTGTATGAAGCATAAAAAACAAGTTTCGATTTACATCGAACTGAAACCTGATCGCATGAGCAGTAGCCACCTGCATCGTATGATATTTACCATTAGTTCTGAGCAGCTCAGGCTCATGTGTTACAAATCTTTTTTGCCGCAGTCTATATAATTAGCTGTAATTGACTTCCCTAGAAATGTGTTTCTTCTGGGACATCTGGCCTTGAAACTCCCAACCTTCCCATAAAGGCCCAGCGCCGAGCTACACTTGGGTGGCAAAGATCGAACCAGGCTCTTCTGCAGAAAACACATCTAAGAAAAATGACTTTCATACACACTTAAAAAGATTAAAATAAGTATAATTAATCTAAATACAATGATGAAAACATTTATTTTGGGATAACATTTCTTACCGTTACAAAGACAACATCTCACTCTTAAAGGTGCCCTGGGGGACTTTCTTGTAAATAAAAAAACTTCTGTGTCAATCACCAAAACACACTGTGTGTATTCTTGAGGTCTTGCAAACGTGCTGAATGCATTTTCCACTGAAGCGTTAACTATGCTAATAAACAATCGGCCACACGCCTCTAATATCTGATCAAGTGGGATTCGTCAGTCAGCACACCTGGCTCAGAGCGGATTTGGATGGTTAAGAACGTTTGGTGCATCTGGAGTTGACTTCTCTTGTTTTTTTTCTCTGAACAGACAATTAAGAGAAATGATAAGAGAACGTTGCTGCATGAGGCCCAATGTGTCATACTGGGCCAAACGAGCAGCTTGAAGCAGTGGGACAGAAAACGACTAACGGCCAGAGGGATTATTGTAGATGATTTGCAAAACAACTACAGACAAAAATAGTAATAACAATACATGTTGACTTTTTTTTTTTTAATAAATATATATATATATATATATATATATATATATATATATATATATATATATATATATATATATATATATATATATAAAAGAACGTATGGTATTCAAACATGAAAAAATATTTGGATTACTTGCAGGTAACTGATGCAAAAACAAGACCACCAACTGTATCGAGAACAATGAACACTTAAATTAGGATCCAATTCAAAACGAAAATGAAATGAATAGCTTGAAGTTTCTTTTCGTGTGATTTTACACAAAGTCATGAAAGACATGAAATGACAAAGTCATTATAGTGTGCCTTTGTCACAAAAGCCCCACCACGGGGCATTGGGTTATTTAAAACAAAGGCCATTACAAAGCTTAATAGTGGCATGAGGAGGAATTTCACATAAATGACATCAGGTCTAGCCAGCCCTGTTTTGGCCCTTCAGTGGAATCAAGAAAAAGAGGAGAACTAACCTGGGCTCCGTCCCTCAGCTTGAGGATACACTCCATGGTGTTGATGGTAATGACCACCGGCTCCGAGCCCAGCTTGGTCCAGGGTACGTGGATACGCAGCTCATGGATGTGACCGCTCATGAATGTAAAGGGCAGCTTCAACTCCTGTAAATGAGCAAATATATGAAGATGAAAACAACAGACAGCTATGAGACGATAGTATAGAATAAACTGCACTATAGGATTACATCTGCGATGCAGACAGCATTGTAAGGACATGCTGGGAAATAACCACAGAGGCTTCAAGAACATTTGGAACCTTCATCTATCCATCCCTTTTCTAAACCGCTCTTTGAAACTAATATTTGACAAAGAGAGGGTAGTAAAAACAACAGCTACAGATTACATATTGGTCACGCTTTTAACAAAATCAGTCAGATTTTGTCATAGGCGGACAAATTTCTGCTCTGCATCTTGAACTACTCTGTGTGAGAACAAGCACCATGAAACCAGACTGGCCACACACAAGCTTTACATGCCTCCTCTCAAAGTTTAAGCCAAAAAAACTAATAACCAAACATATTTCTGAGAAGAAGCTGTCACAGCTTTACAGTATGTCTGCTTGATAAGCCCAGAAACGTTTCACTAAAAAATGACTCTTTATATTAAGCGCATGATCTCTAAATATACATTTCAAAAGAGGTACTGTTCAACTGAAATGCAATAAAACAAAGGAAAAGGGGGGGATAATTGCCAAGGTTTTGACATAGCATTGCACATCAAAATCCTAACAAGATTCCCACTGTCAGTTGGCCTAAAGCTGCTTCCAATAAGAACTTTCATCACAATCTCTGCTGGGTTAGGTAGTGTTTTGGTCTGCTCTTCAGAAGCAGTCAGAACCCACTCAAGAGAAGAGAGAGGCGGATTGATCTAATCCAGACATTACATGTGTAACAATGAACACGGTGTCAAAATAACACTGCAGAGCAACATATCTGGGTAAATCGATCAAACTCCTCCATAATAACAAAACGACAGTAGAGATACTGGCTGAACGGTGTTGATGTTTGTTTCTTTAGTTTTTTGTATGCAAGTCAAGGCAATAGACTGTAACTATGTGTATGCACTGTAGTTAAGACTTAGACTGAATGGAACAAAACATGTTCGTGGCTTACATGCTTACTCTCCACACAGTCATTCAAAAATGTTTTACAAAAATGTAAAAATAGGATCTGATGATGATGATATGATTAATAAGCAGGAAGGATATATTTAGTATTAGAAAGCTGATACAACTGCACTATAAATGGTAATCTAAGAAGCTGTGGGGCTCGATAAGATAAGAAGAGAAGGACATTTGTCTTGGAAACATACAGTATCTGCTGTTAAAACAATACAAAATAACATATTGCATACATACATTACGTACACAGACTGTCGCCAGTCCACATACACACAGTACCCACAGTACATGCACAGACTGCCACCAGCCAACAAATATAGCAAGTATGAAGCATGTACCACTAATTATGCATGAACAAAAACACGTAGCTCTTTGTCAATAGCTAAGCATTAGCTCAGCAATGCATAGGCATTCCTGCCATCAAAATAACCACATTGCCTATTATCTGCCATCACATGAGAAAATACATTGTGTGTCATCCCAACAAGTCGAGTATTTAAGCTGGAGCGAGCACAGAACACATCCACACAGTACCTGTTCCAACACATCCAGCTTCAGGTCCAGCTTGCTGAGCACCACGTCTCCTCCCCAGAGAGACAGCTGCAGGTCGGATGGCTTCAGATTCTTAATGTACTTGTTCACATAGCTCATCAGGAGCGGTGTGACATAGGACTCCAACATCTTGATCCCGTCCTGAACACGCATCAAACATCGTTATGTCATCCAACGCTGCGTTTACTTGTACATTACATTATTTATGTATTAAATCTCCTTTCACCATTATAGCCCAATATTCTCTTTTTTTTTTAAAGGACTGCTTCTGGAGCCTAGACCAGAGAACAGACAATTTTACCAGCAGATATTTTTAAACCTCATAGCACGAGAGCACATGTGAGCTTAATAACATTTGTTATGACTGCATTCCATTCGAGTGTGCCAGTTCCGAGACAGCAGCACTGTGCATGTCGGCTCACTGGCAAGGCTTAAATGGAATGGAGCCATCATTCATGATATTAAACTTCACCAGTGCTTTTCCTGGTATAACTAGTCAAAATATCTATTTCAAAAATAGTCCTATTACTGTTGTTATTGTTGCTCTCTGCTCCAGGCTTAAGAGGACGAGGAGAGACCTGAGGACACAGTGACACCTTTAAAAGAAACTCAAATACCCACTTGTTTAGGTTTGCTTTACTGTAGCATATGTGTGTTCTTAGCATACTTCTTTATGCCTGCTGATCTGTCTTCTATTTGCTTTTTTTGTCTTTTATTATGAAGCACAGTGTTACATATGCTCCTGAAAGTTGCAACATAAGCAATGCTACTTACTTAGTGGCTTATCCTATCATGGATGTGTCATAAAATGATGTGCATTTTAAAACTAGCCATATTATAACATTAAGTTATATCTAGGTAGGCTGAGTGTGTAACGTTGATACAGTTAGTCATGCAGAGCTCATACCTAACGCTATACACAACAGAGACAATAAGAATTCTGCTCGCATAAGTTGCAGACCAATGTTTTACTCAGGTTTTTACTAACTTAGTGGTTCTACATTGAAGAGGCTTGATGTTAATTAAACGAGTGCCTGAATAAGCTTGCTTGCTAATGAGACTTCACTTTTTATGCACGCGACTATAGAGGAGAACGAGATTACTTGTTTGAGACTCCATTTCCAAATGGATAACAATGTAACTAAATATAATGTGCTGTTTTAAATAAAGCGGTGTCGTACTGCATAGTAAGAAATGTAGCGTTAACTTAACGTTAACTACTGCGGAGTAGTTAGCCCGAGAGGCTAGCTATGCTCTCCTGTCATTCCAGCTATAGCTACACACCAGAGGACCAGAGCAAAGAAGCTAAGCTAACTGCTGAGAAGAAGTCTCCCTAACTTCGTTTGGCTGGCTAAAACGTGTAGCCACAGGTATATTTGCAGAACACCAAACTTACTTGACACCCGCTTGTATCCTGTAGCTATATCTTGAATTTTACGTTTAATATAACATATTTATCTTGGTAACTGACGTTAGCCACATCGGAAAACCGCTTCAGCCCAAACGTCATCAGTAAACACCGACGCGGCTTCCGTATGCCTGGTGTTGCCTTTATGGCTATTGGAAATATGCGCTTCGCCGTTCAGTGTACAAATAGTCGACAACCTTCTTATATACAGCCTATGTCTACAGCCCAAAGCAAAGTTGCAATACAGGGAGACACTCTACATTTCCTCTGATGTGTAACTAGATGAAATGGAATATTTAGAGTACTGACTTCGGAGGCTAAAATGAAAACCACAGTAAAAAGAAATCAATGACAACATCAAGCAAATGCCTGATGCACATTGGCACTTCCTAAATCGGTTACTGTAGCACCAGGTACAGCATGGCCAGTTGGTTGAAACACAAAAAACAGCACATAGCTGGTGTTTCAAAGTTACTTTAATGATTAATCCAAAAGTATGATCAACGTGTGCTTGTTGTCACAACATCAGCCGCACTATTACAAATTTCCATGTAATTTTCGTAATTTTTTTGCCCGCCCCTAGCCTTACATGGCCATTAAAGCACACCTTTGCTGAGAGAGTAGAGGTAAAATTATCGGCAGACAGCACCTGAATAATGACAATATGAAGGAAACTTTTTCTTATAACGATCGATTTTTTTTTTTAAATATGTCCTACAGTGACAGTTTAATTTCATGAACAGAGATTCTCTTCTGTCAGATATTGACACCAAGACTTGTGCAAAAGTCAATGAAGGTGAATAATGAAGGCTATAAGCCTACTAGAGGGATGTTTGCATTTCGGTCACAGGTGACCTGCCTGGTTTCTAAATAGTTTATTATGGTGCGGATCTAATCTTAAATAGGCCATGAGATGACGTCAGTATAACGTTAATATGCAACTTGAGGCTCACTGGAATTCACAGACTGGAGTAACAAATAAATACAGCCTGGTGTCAAATTCTATGGAGTAGTAAAAAAAATCTAAACTTAATTATATCTAGGGTCTTTCTTTGTTTCAAAACCATGGATGAACTTGAAATAATACATGGACTCTTGGACTAATATATATAATACTGAGTTAAACACAGGCTTATCTTTACCTCGCTATCAGACGTTTACACTTTTAATTTCAGCGGTCAATGGCTTCATTTGGTTATGTCAAATCTGTCTCTGAACACTTTTTGTTTCTGCAGTTATCCATTTTATGCTACCTCATACTTTTACTCCACTACATTTTGGAGGCAAATATTGCACTTTTTTCCCTACAGAAATAGCCTGACAGTTTTTACTGGTTACTTTGCAGATTCGGGTTATCAATACAAAATATACACCATAATCCAAAAAATAAATCATGATGCAATATTATGGATTAATAAGGTACTCAACAGTGCAATCAGACCTACCTTTAGCTTCAACATAAAAGTGATATAAATGCATCACTAATTTTAAAGCAGTAATATATATATATATATATATATATATATATATATATATATATATATATATATATATATATATATATATATATATATATATATATTAGGAATATTGAGGATTTAGGAATATATATATCTGTATAACGAGTAATTTTACTTTTGGTACTTTAATTGCGTTTTGATGCTAATACTTTTGTATCATTGATTACGTTGGATTGTGTACTTGTAAAAGAGTATGTTTACATTGTGTGGCTGCTTTTACTCAAGTGAAAGATCAGAGCATAGCCTGTTCTTCCTGGCTGCGGGCCACGTATGCAGATCCTGTGCAGCCGGAGCAGCGGGGCCCGGAGGCCCGTCGATGCAGCCTCTCCCCTGTCAGTTAGATAAAGCTTCCTGAGTACACAGTCCACAACATGCTCGCCGATGAACTTGTCTGTCCACCGTGTCCGACAATGTGTGCTCCCCATTACTGTCAGTATTCTGAAGGCATTCATTCAGCCCGAGATGAGAGAGAAAGTATAGGCCCTACTTGATAGCATGTTATAGGGCCTAAGTTTAATCCAGTTTCTTGATCAACCTACTATCAGGTCATCAGGACCAACGCCATGCTTACACCGCCGCACCTTAAATCTGAATTCATTGTACGAGTTCAAAGCCAGCAGCAAATACAACGACGGCGTAGTTTGTTCGCCTGATGTTCTGATTGCACAGCGTGATCCTCGTGAACAGATACAATGTGTGGATACGTTCCCATTTTTATTTCCATCCGTTATTGCTGATTACTCGTCTACTTGTTTAAAATGCACTAACATGTAGTTCACTTGTGAGAATGAATTTCCTTTTTCTCAAAGAAATATCTTCACTATACACTTCCATTGCATCAGCGTTCAGATCAAAGGCTCCATAATCTGAAACGGTTTAACTATAATATAAAACTATAATCACATTATCTAACCACAGGATGATACAGATTTAAATTCAATGATAGAAAAGATCTCAGTTATTTGCACCAAAAAAAAGTGTTTTGTCATTACCATTATGATAATTATTATTATTTAAATGATTGCATGCTCATCATCCATCTTTTCATATTTGCGTGTTTGGAATTGTTTTGTGATTTTGCATGATTTATTTTCCCGGATGTCCGTTGTTTTCTTGTAAATATGAGCTTGCTGGAGACGTTGCACGTTGTTGCCTTTCCATTTAGGAAATGATTCGGAAACAATTAGCCTGCCGTGCGTAATAAACTGTGTCTTAGTTAATGTCCTTGCAGCAGCACCGAGCGCCGTTTTAAATCATCTGTTGTTACTGAATCTACTTGTTCCACACAACATATTTTCGAGCCCATTAAATACAAATGCTGTAGTAGTTTTTTTTTTTTTTTTTCAAGCAATTAATCGCGCTGTCAGGTGAAAATCAGGTTTTTTAAACGATGTCTTCGGTAGCCAACAATGACGAGAGACATCATGAAACAACGGGCCTGAAGGCCAAGTAACACAGACAGACAGAGAGAGATGAGGAGGGAGTCAGCGGGAGAGAGCCTCGCTTTGTCTTCACCGAATTATAAAAAACGATGTATGATAGATCGTTTCTGCCACGGATTATAGCTCTGATGGTTAATATTCAAGTGCATTTTTATCCCACCAGTGGCCGATCAAAGGTGAGTGTGATGAAAACCAAAATCTGTGAATTTCTACATTTTCACAAATGTAAACCTGGACGTTTAAGCATGGCGTCCTGAGCGCTCCCCGATTCCCCTTGGACCTGCTTCTTAAGATATTCTGTACAATAATACTAATAATACTAATAATTGAATAAATATGTCAACAGTGATCACCTATAGCTCCAATAGGTCCACATTTAAACTTAAGTGGCATTGATGTTGTTGTAGGCTACATAAATTAATATGCTCAATAGAACTGGTACAGAGATAAGGTCTCAAAACAATCAAATCAGTTTTCTTTTGTTTGTATAAGTGATGAATTAATGAACCTTGATCCCCCCCCCCCCCCCCCCCACACACACACACACACACACACACACACACAAATTAAAAAATTAAAAAGCAACCTGTTGCTCGGCCACGTCTAACCTCACTGGTTTAGATTGCTCTCTTTGGTCGCTGCTGACTCCTTCTGCCGGGTTGCACGTCGATTATGATATCGGTGATGTAGATAAAGACGTGTGATATGGCTGCTAATGCGGCTAATATAATACTAATCAGCCGTCTGGACATTGAAGATAATAATGAAGGTCGATAATCCTGGGACTTAAAAAACAAGTATGTCTAATGATTATTATATCATTTTCATTTCACAACACTCTGATTGTTTCATATATAAAATCACTTATCACACAGATGGCTCTGTATTTAGATGTCTTCCCTTCTGTAAGGCTTGTCCTTGAAGACCTCTCATGCTCCCTGGCTGCTAACTGATATCTGGTCTACTATAAAAAGCAACAAGTCTTCCTCACTAAGCTCAGCTGGCTGTAAACATATGGACTAGTCATTAAATATGGGCTTCGTGTTAGCGTCATGAAATAAAGACAAGAGCACATGCGAACATATCATGGAAATATTTATTTCTAAAATACAATTTAACATACTTTAAACTTATGACTGTTTTTTTTTACACCTTTATCATTTCAAGGTCAGGAAAAAAAAAAAAAAAAGCAACAGTATGTACATGGTCTTGATATTTACAGGTGGTGTGAAAGCTGGACATGGCCGTGGCTCCGCTGCTTGTCCCACTTGAGATGCAACCAAATCTCCACTCTGAAGTGTGCGGCAGTAAACGTGTCCTCGTTTGGAGAATGTCTTTTGAAAAAAAAAAACAGCCGCTGACTTGTCTTCCTGCGGGTTGTTTTTTCTTTTTGTATGTGTCCATTGTTTTTTTTGTTTTTGTGTTAAGTCTGTCCAGGCTAGTAGTCCTGATGCGGGCTGTGCGTCAAACTGTGCCTTCGCAAGTCACAGTTGCGCCGAAACACCTTTCCGCAGCGGCCACAGCTGTAGGGCTTGATGTCTGTATGGGTGAGAAGGTGAGTTTTCAGGTTACTTCTTTGATTAAAGGTTCTTCCGCATGTGGGGCATTTGTGGGGGGACTCCTGTTTAGATTTAAAGCAAGCAAAGGATTATTCCCTTTAATTATATAGAACGTCTAGAAATTGCAGCTTTCATTCATCTGAATAAATCCACTATTTATTGCGTCAGTTGTAACTCAAATTGTCACATGAATTGTGTCTCGCATTTTAGTTTTGATTTGGTAATTGGCCAAACATGTAGTTACTGTGTGAGACTGTGAGCCCCATGCATGCAACAGACAGAACATTGTGGGTGAATTATGAGCATAACGTATCACATAGTCTAGTGAGGATAAAAAAAAAAAAAATGATGGTGACTTGTTAATATTTCCAGCTTACCTGCATGTGTAAGGTTTTATGGACGGCTAGAGTTCGAGACTGACAGAATCCCTTCCCACATTCTTGACATTTGAATGGTTTTTCCTTGGAGTGGATGTATCTGCAAAACAGAAATGACACTTCATCAAAAGGCTGCTCGTGCGTGGACTCGCTGTGACAAGCCCCAGAGTCAAAAAGGGCGAAAGATCTCTGCTGTGCAAACTTGATGCGGTAAAGTGCTTTAGCGCCCTCGTGGAGAAAACTCTGGGAACAGCCCGTATGTTGTAGAAAAATTACAAATATATATATATATATATTTATATACATATTATTAATTGTAAGTCATGAAAGGGTTATTTAGATAAATATGTACTTTAAATCACGTGCATCATTGGGAATACTGCCAGGGATTTAAGCCCCCTCCGCCCTCCAGCACCTTCTAACCCCGTGCGTAATTAGCTCTGTATCCGGTAAAAATCAGCCCTACCTGTGGTCTCTGAGATGGTCCTGCCTTCTAAAGGCCTTGTGGCAAATATCACAGGTATAGGGCCGCTCGTCCGTGTGGGTCCTCTCATGGATGAGGAGGTTGTAGGACTTGGTGAAATGCCTGCCGCAGAACTTGCAAATAAATTCCTTTTTAGTCTTGGACGGGAGCCTTCCCCGGGTGGGTTTTCTGTCCGGGGACAGCTTGCTCAGCTCGGAGATGGTTCCCCCTAGCCCCGACGCCAACTTCACCAGATCTGCAGCTTTTGGCGGGTCCTCCTGAGTGGCAGCGAGGGCCAGGTTGGCGAAGTCAAACCTCGGCCTGTCCTTGTGCAGCGAGGGAATGCCGTGCGCAACGGCGGCTTGTTTTGGATGGAAGAGCTGCGCTGCGGCCGTGAAGGGCAGCCCCGGAAAGGGAATCCTGGGGTCCACCAGACCCTGGGCGGCTGCCATCTCCGTGATCGTTGACCTCAGTCCTTGGATGTGCGGGTAACCGAGAGTCCAGTGGTTCATGTGCATGGTTTGCACGGCGCTGAGGCCGTACAGTCCCTGCAGCTGGTCAGCGGGGAAAGTGTTGACGGCCTGCAGGAAAGAGTAGTTTGTGAGCTGCAGGGCCGGGTGCAGGGGGATCGGAGCGTGCAGGGCTTTGCTCCCCATCTCGGCTCAGACCTCTGCAGAAGACACGGTGATAACCCTGTGGGGGAAAAAAAACAAAAATGATGAGTGTTCACCGTAAATGCCACATTAGAGTGATCATGTTACAGTAAAACAAACACCAGTTTGACTATAGACTACACTCAGAGATTGTTTTTACACATTTTGATTCTGATCTAACGTGAACACATTTATTTCATGAAAAACATTCCCTCAGTCATCAAAGTGGATCAATTTAGCTGAGATTAGGGCGAACATTCATTATTTAAATTTCTAATAACTTTCACAAAGCAAATCAATTGTGAATGTGGTTAAGATGTAGCAGAATTTTCCTTTAAAGCCTGTTTGACAAGAGTAGAACCACAATGAGAATGTAAACACGTATTTTACGCATGAGCAATTAAATATATATATATATATATATATATATATATATATATATATATATATATATATATATATATATATATATAATATATATTAAATACAAATCAAAACAGTCATCTAACTGTTATATAATTAAGTGGGTGTGAAGGACTCATATGGCACCGATTAACGCTGTGGATTACATATCCAGATCGCTCCGAATGAAGCACTAAATCTCGAGCGAGGTAATTAGAGAAGACACGTTGTTGTTTTTGACGGTTGTAGCTGGTGTTTCACAATGCAAAAACACAAGTGCCCAGTGGAATTGTAGGAGTTTGAAATTTTGCACGCGGAGATCAAATGCGCGCATGAGTCAGGGCAAAACACACAAAAATGCTGGCCGTTATTACCCACAAGAAAGCTACTTTAATCTCGGCTGGATGTGCATGTGCTTTTTATTTGCGTGCTCGCGGGACTGCAGCCAGTTCATCTCGCAGGCCTGATATTTAGCTTTTAGGACTATTTTATTTCATGCTGCATGTTCTCATGGGGGCCCTGCGTTACAGGAGCTGCACATCTCCTCCACATGCAGGACAAATAAGGTGAAGTGGGCATGACGTAAAAAATCCGTGAAGGCCCGGTTCCATGTTTGTGGAGATGACAAGTTCTGTTTTCCCAGACAGGGAAAAAGAAAACCGTGAAAATTCAAGACTCAGGGCTGGCAGCGAGCTGCGGTGCGACGGTGAGCTGACCTTTAGATTATGTTGAGAATTTAAAAAAAAACTCACTTCTCTCTTTGGATTATATGTTTTGCTCTTTTTTCAGATCAAATCGTATTTCTAACATAATGGGTCACAAAGTTCTTGAAGCGGAAACTTTCTGGAGATTTGGACATTATTCTCACTCTCAGAGGGGCTTGCTGAGGGGAGAGTCCTGCGGCACATGTCAGCCGGGGGGGCTGGTCGCATGTTTGGGTCAGGTCGTTTACATTTGATACACGCAGCTTTTGGGTTTCTTTCCACTTCGCTTTCAACTTATTCAGACGGGACAGGGTTAAATTGAAGTTTGCACAGGTGCAGCACGAGTCACCGCGCAGCCACTTGTTGTTCTTCGCCCATGTGTGCAACTTTGTCCGACCTGTTCTTTCTCTCAATAACCTTTGGACTTCATTTTACACTCTGACAGCAGCCATGTAGTGTTCTCTGAGTCCTTGTCAAGTTTTTCTTTTTTCCCCCCTTTTTTGGCGGAAGGTTCTACATTTCTAGAAGTCTTTAGAGACTGCTTGTTTCGGCAATGTTTTGCACTGCGGGACAGAGAGCTGTCACCTCAAGGTGTTGATCATCACGAAGCAACAATCACGTCTAATAACAGAATTTCACTTAGCCTTTAGTCGTGGAAAGTTTGCTTTTTACTGACAGTTTGATCTCTTCGGTTTAAAGCGCAAACAGTGAAAGGGAAATATTTCCTTTGGGATGAAAAGTTTCTAACAAGTTCAGCTGAGTGCTGTTTGTCCCCTTCCTGCAGAGGGCTGACAGAATACCCTGACAAACGGAATCTTACCCAAATAA